>NW_027158251.1:0-612 GCF_002600585.1 Cystoisospora suis
GTCTGTTTCTTTAGGTGTGTTGGACGTTTGTATGTATACGTAGATCAATACATATGTATACACGCACATATAGATATATATACCTAGAGAGAGAGAGGAAGATACAGCTGGGGCGGTAGGTGAGAAGACACGCAATTGAGTCCGGGAGGAGGAAGAAGAAGAAGAAAAGGAAGAAGAAGAAGATCACCGAAGTATACAGAAACTAACTGCATGCACATATACATGTGGGGCAGACATATAGATATATACAGATATATAAAAATCTACCGGGGATAGGAGTATATATATCTATATGTATGTATTGTATTTGTGAGTCCACACATACACATAGGTATCTGGAAGTGAATGGACGAGATCTAGAGATTTTCTTTCTCCAAAAGGTTAGAAATGAAAAGAAGAGAAAAAAGAGAGAAGCAAGGAGAGAAGGCTGGGTCTTCTTTCATTATGGCAAATAAGTCTTCCCTAAGAGCTTTTAATCTATCCACTCCTGAAGTGAGTGTTGTCGTCCCTACTACTACTAGAAACCTTACGCCAGTTCAATGCATACATACATACACAGTAGAGAATACAAACATCTGTAGAGATAGATATAGATATAGAGGCAGTATATAG
>NW_027158252.1:0-502 GCF_002600585.1 Cystoisospora suis
ACACAAGGAAAGTTCTCTATTGCACAATCATTCTTCTTCTTGCACACGACACACTCATCACGGGGCTTAGGGCGCCGGCTGGGCGGCGATCCCAAGGGGAAATGTGGGGTTCTGCGTCCGATTTGGGCGCCGGAAGCAATGCTTTTGCACCTTGGGTGCTACTAAAGTCGCTTCCAGCACATTCCTTCCTTTTTAAGCGGTGGGGCTCCGCTTCGGATTTCCTGGCGACCGCTCGAGGGATGCGGTCGAGCGGCCCACTGCGACTGTTAGGGTCCCCTAGGACCCATTTTCCCCGCTAAACTGTCTTCTTTCCTTATTCTTTCTGCGTGCTTGCTCTCTAAACGTGTTTTGCTATTCTTATGCCTCTTTAAATGAGGCCGGACTCTAACTATTCCCCTTTCCTCCGGTCGTGTGTCTCTCTCAACCGGCCGGTCGTCCCGCCTCCCGGGGAGGTGCGGCTCCCCGTCACCTTCCCATTGCCCTTCTAGGGCTAATTCTGGGG
>NW_027158253.1:0-183 GCF_002600585.1 Cystoisospora suis
CTACGGAAGAGGGGTATGATGCTATTGTGACTATAGTGTGTCGTTTAACCAAGATGGCTCATTTTGCACCTACCAAGCAGTCTGCTTCGGCAGAGGACATTGTTCGTATCATCATTAGAGATGTTGTGCGATTGCATGGTGTGCCAAAAGGCATTGTTAGTGATCGTGATACTCGATTTACGG
>NW_027158253.1:702-928 GCF_002600585.1 Cystoisospora suis
TGTTCCATGTGTCTTTGTTGTTACCGGCGGAGGAAGAACCGCCTCACCTTAGGAGATCACCAGTAGTACAGGAGCCTATAGCTGAGGATGAATACGTAATAGAAGCAATTTTAGATTATAGGGAGTCTCGTAACAGGAAGCGTCCCGGGTTAGAATTTCAAGTATTGTGGTTAGATGGGACGACTACCTGGGAACCCGAAGAGCATTTAGCCAATGCTCAAGAGAC
>NW_027158254.1:0-383 GCF_002600585.1 Cystoisospora suis
CATGTGTCTCTTTTGTTGCCGGCCGAAGAAGAGCCGCCTCACCTGAGAAGAGCACCGATGATTCAGGAGCCTGTAGCCGAGAATGAGTACTTAGTAGAAGCTATCGTAGACCATAGAGAATCGCAAGATAGTGATAGTCCGGGCTTAGAATTTAAAGTACTATGGTTAGATGGGACTACTACTTGGGAACCTGAGGAGCATTTAGCCAATGCGCAGGAGACAGTTAGAAAATACTTTAGAGGTCAGATGCGTAGACAGCGCGGCTCAGCGCGCAATTGTAGTCAGCGTAGCAGACGTTAGTTGTACTACAGCCACCCTTGGTCAACGAGCTCGGGTGACCCCTTTGGGCTCACCGGCTTCGTTTTCCAACAGGGAGGGGATGT
>NW_027158255.1:0-363 GCF_002600585.1 Cystoisospora suis
GGGTGACCGCTTCCGAGCGTTTGTCGACCCTGACTCGACTCTCCCAGCGATTCCTTTTCTTTTATTTCTTCTTCCCTACACCTCTTTACTCTAAAATGTTTCCCTGATACTACTATTTCCTCCTCTCTGAACTTTTCCTTGGTCTGTCGCCCCTTCTTTCGGGTCATTAGTGGCCCTTTTTCCTTCCTCCATGCTAGTTTCGGCCTTCTCCGGACCAGCTTCCGATCCTTCTAAAAGAACATTTCGTTCCCAAATTTCTCCCCGATCTTTTCTTATTGTTTTCTTCAGTGATTCCACCTCTAAACTTTCCCTCCTGAAGACTACAGACGTCTTCGACGAACTTTCCGCCCTTTTCTCGGGCTT
>NW_027158256.1:0-298 GCF_002600585.1 Cystoisospora suis
TTTTTTCGTAAGAAAGCTCAAGATCACCGGCAACATGTGTAAGAGGCTAGCGCAGCCTAGGGAGCCCGTGGGGACCTCCCACGACTTCTAATAGATGAAGGAGATCGAGGGAAGTCGATTGCGCTAGGTTTCAGCTCCGTACGAGCGAAACTCGCATCGCTATTTACATGTCCATGTTTGCGTCGAGTGTATGTGCCCAGTGGAAACCTGCATGTGTGACTGTGGGGCCCACAGGGGGAATGGGAGGCTACAAGTAGCACAGCTAGACAGAGGAAGAGAAGAGGTACCTAGTGGTATC
>NW_027158257.1:0-1606 GCF_002600585.1 Cystoisospora suis
AGCCCTACGCTGGTCGCTCGACTGAAGCGGCGCCGGTGAAGTCGAGCGACCAGCGTAGGGCTTGTGTTGAAACAGGGAAGCCCAGCCCGCATCGCTGAGGCGAGGTCCTTTGCACGCAGCGCTGTCGCCTACTTTGCTGTATTGCTCTCTCTTGTTTCCGTCTTTTTCACTGGCCTATTTTGTGTGCTGGGTGCTGCATAGCAAAGCCTGTCAACGTCTCGCTGGCTATCCGGTGTAGCTCAGCGCACTGGCAGTTTTCGTGTTGCTTCACACCCAAGTTTTTTCGTTGTACACGTCCGTGGCACCGGTTCGCGTGGCAGAAGCAAATTTTTTCTAGTGTTGTGTCGTGAGATTAATCGTCATTTGAATACTCAGTATTGCTCCCCATTTCGTCACTCATCAGCGTAGCTTGCCACCATGCTGGGGACCTTGTCGAAGGTGTTCGGCGGCCGGGGCGCCTGTGCGCCTCGGGAGGAATCTGGTCGTAAACTTCCAAAAGAGGACGATAATACGCCGGCTTCTGCAAAGCCGCCACTGGACCCTGCAAGTCCTGAGTGGCTGGCGTATTACGCGCAGGTAGCTCCGCCAGAAATCAGCAAGTGGGTGAACCCTGCGGACGGTTCGGGCACCATTTCCTACGAGCGGCTGGTAGAGAACCTAAACTCGCTGTCCATTCCCGCAGTCCCCATGCACGCTTTTGCTCCGGGTACTTCCGAACTTTCTCCCGATATCTCACGTGGTGTCTCAAACGCCTCATCACCATACTTGCGCCAGGCCACCCTCAAGCAGCCACGCGGCGGAAGTGGGGTACGATCCTCGTCTGAGTCAAGGTCAGAACTGCCAAGGAGCCGTCAGGCCTCCAGAGCTATTCCAGAAGTTCCTGGGACGGCCAGCGGCAGCTCCCGTCAACGCTCCACTAGCCTCCTGACCGGACCAGCTATGTCTCGCCTGCCCCCACGGATGCCTATTGGTCAGGAGAGTGCAGCGCCTTCGGAGACACCGCTCAAGGTCCCAGTCACGGCGACAACGCGTCAGTATATAGGTCCAGTGCCTGAAATAAAGGGGCCGATTAGCGGCGTCAGCTGTGGCGAGTTGTCGCGCCCAGGGGAGCATTCCCAGGTACCACCGGACTACGTCGAGATTGTAAACACTCGCCGCACCGAGATGTATGGGGTCTCGCCGCAAGAGGCATTGATCGCAACTCAACACACGACTGCCCAAAGTGCTCCGGCTGGTGTGCATGCGCCAGTGGTCAGGACATACCCCGATGCAATTACGAGACACCCGGTCCAAGGATCCAGACTGGTCTCGCAGACCAACTTTCACAAGCCCCCACCAATATTTCTTGCCCCAGTAACTGGGAAAGCTTCCGAAGAGGCCACGTCAAAGCCGCCGCTGCAGAATGCTGACGCGGTGGAACCCCCACCCAGAAAGGGGGTACTCTACAAGCTCGGTCAGTACGTCTGGAGCGAGGAGGAAATTGTCCTGGGCACCCGCGACAAGCCCGATCCTCCCCTGGATCCCGTGGTGAGGCAACTGTGCTCCGGTGCTTTATTCCCCGAGGTGAAGGCTGATCCTCCGCCGCAAGAAGAACCCCCGAAGGAGG
>NW_027158258.1:0-181 GCF_002600585.1 Cystoisospora suis
ACTGGAAAACACTAGGCGCGTTGCCAAGGCCGAAGGGCATCAAGTTCCACCCATAGAGGCCAAACCGGGTGCTGAACTCTGTCTTTGGCTTGTCTTCCTCGCTGGTGGCGATCTGGTGGTATCCAGAGAGGAGGTCGATCTTCGAGAATACTCCAGCGCCCCAAGTACATCCCGTAGGTCG
>NW_027158258.1:625-767 GCF_002600585.1 Cystoisospora suis
TCTCAGCATTGTCTTTGGTTGCAGCGGTCAACCTCTCTTGGGTTTGTCTCTTTTGCACATTCGACAGCCGTCTGGTGTACGTTGAGGGGTGCCCGCTGACCCTTTGTCGTCGGCAAGCGTGGCAAAAACAAAGGCCCGTTCA
>NW_027158259.1:0-150 GCF_002600585.1 Cystoisospora suis
TGGCAAAAACAAAGGCCCGTTCACCGTCTAAAGGACTACTCCCGATTCACTATAACATAGGGACGCGTTTCAGTCTTTCATCAAGGGCAGTCCCAAATTCACGTCGTAACAGATACCAGCGATATAGAAAGGACGTCGCTCGGTGAGAGT
>NW_027158259.1:686-1059 GCF_002600585.1 Cystoisospora suis
GCCAGTGAGTGGTACCGGCAACACTGTGTAGTGGAGCATCGCGAGTGAGCAACTTTGAGGTGCTGGAGGAGTTGTGAAGGTGTGCCGTGGAGAAAACTGAAACCTTTCTGATGAATTCGGCCTTGGAGAATAATCGTTAGGAAAGGCTTACATTCCAACGGATGACGTGGGTTTCGCCGAGAAACGCGCTCCCTTGAGTAGAAAGTTAGCCAGCGAACCTACAAGGCACCCTACCGACAGTCTAAAGTGGTAGGGATCGTGAGAATCGCTTTAGCTCAAGAGTGTAGACTAAGTCGGTCGTTTCGCACGTCAGTTCGTTTCCACATCTCTTCTGAAAGCGCCCGGTGATTGAACTCGTGCCACTGTTGTTGGT
>NW_027158259.1:1245-1621 GCF_002600585.1 Cystoisospora suis
CCGCCGCGGTAGCCTAGCGTAGGGCGGCACCACCCAAGGTGGTGGGGTGGTGGAGCCCAGAAGTGAAAAAAGGGGACTTCTTTGATTTTTCTATTTTTCGAAGGAAGTCCATGGATGAAACTGGCGATGGTACGTGTGTATAATATTAGTGATTAAAAACTGTGGAAAACCTCTCTGGAGTTAATTATGGTGATCGATGCTTAATTTTGGCAGGTCGCTAGTACGACCTCGGAATGTACGGCTACGCCGGGAATTTCCCCGGGCGATTTTAGTTCCTTTTACAATTTTATTTAGTTTTAAAGGTTCCGTTGTAGAGTACCCGCGTCCAGTTTTGGGTAGAGGTTCGGACAAAATAACCGAACCCTACGGACCTACG
>NW_027158260.1:0-392 GCF_002600585.1 Cystoisospora suis
AAAGGAAGAAACCTCGCAAACCCAGGGCAACACCAATCAATTCTAGGGACGAAGAGGTCCCTAGCAGGAGAAGAACACAACCGGAAAAGCAAACGGGAGAGTAGCAGACCGACGCACATCAAGTGCAGAGGCCGCGGATACGACAAGCAGACCGAACAGGGTCTCCAGAGGCCAAGAACAGCCAGATCACTCGGCAACCTAATAAGCAAGAGACGGGCTCACCAAAAACATATCAGGAGAGGGACAGTTCCGGGGAAAACGAATCCAGCTCACCAGAGCCCTGAGCATTTCCAGCAGATCACCAGCGCATCGCCTACGCCGCCCGGAGAGAGGAAAGGAGCACGGCGTGAGCAAACCAAGAAGTTTGACGCCTCTTAGGGGAGGCTAAAAGT
>NW_027158261.1:0-209 GCF_002600585.1 Cystoisospora suis
ACTTTTTCCTTTGGGCAAACCTAGGATAAGATCCATATTAATCACTTCCCACGGGAAATTCGGTGTGGGTAAAGGACATAATAATCCCCCGTACTTAGCATATGAAGCTTTTCCTTGTGCACACGCTGAACAAGACCTCACATATTTCTCGATATCGCTCTTCATGTCGGGCCACCAAAAGATTCTTTTCAATGTCTAGGGTGGTCTTC
>NW_027158261.1:677-820 GCF_002600585.1 Cystoisospora suis
TCCACTACCTGGGTGAGTTTTGGGTATTTCCGTACTACCGGGTCTGTCTTTTCGGTAAGTCTCTCAGTGATTCCCTGTTTCAGGTTGTTCTGTGGATTCTCGGATGCACAGGGGTTACCGAGACCTTCGTTACCCTCTGACAC
>NW_027158261.1:838-1070 GCF_002600585.1 Cystoisospora suis
GTTGGAGTCTTTCTGAGGGCGTGTTCCTAATTGGTTTGGAAGTTAAGGAAGCTCGGTAAGCTCTTTCCTGACCGCTCTCTTTCGTTTCCTCACATTTCCTACCCCTTTCTAAGTGTGTTTCCAGGTACCGTTGATAAAGGGTCCCCTGTTCCTTACATGGAACTGCCTTTGGTACAGCGTATTGAGTCCCTCTGAGCGGACCCCAACTTTCTGGCTCTTGACTTGCTCCTGA
>NW_027158261.1:1681-1918 GCF_002600585.1 Cystoisospora suis
CTGCTTGTCTCAAGGTAACGTCGTTCAGTTCCCTTATCCTCCATCCGCGGGACAGAACCTTCGAGCTTATTTGGCTTCTTGGGTTCCCTGTCCTACTCCTTTGTATCGGGGGCCTCCTGGCTCCTTCTTGAGGAAGATTCAGAGGTGGAGTCGCCGTCCGGAGCTCTATCTCCCCACTATCAGACAGGGAATTCCGTACGTAGGGGGGGTCACACGAATTCGAACATGTGGCCACGT
>NW_027158262.1:0-215 GCF_002600585.1 Cystoisospora suis
CATCAGGCTCTGTGTCTAATTTCAGCCTTCCCGAACGTTTATCATCTCCTTGAAGCTTTCTGCTCATGGTAAGCTTTTCCTCGTCTCATTTTCCTTACTTGGTCTCCAAGGTATCCGTCCTTCTTGCGTCCTTCTTGCTATGGACAGGCCCAAATCGCAGGTCCTCGTTATCATCACATTAAACAACACTCCTTAGGTTCCTTGGCTGGTTGTGT
>NW_027158263.1:0-2673 GCF_002600585.1 Cystoisospora suis
TTCCCTCGTTCACCCCGGCTCATCAGCTTGGCCTTGGCGACGGCCGTCAGCGAAAGAAAAAACTCACGCGAGTACTGTTCCCTGCCAAACAACTCGGTAAGGTCGCGGCCGCGCGCCCGAGGTGGTGGCGCTGCTTTCACCTAAACTCCGCAAGAACTGTGTAATACCTGTTGCGGTCTTGGTTCCAACGGTTGATAACTGCCAGAATGATGATGTATCTGCCTGCATTTTCGCCGGTCACGTGAGTCACGTAATAGCGGATCGGTCGCCGTCCGTCCGAACCGTCGCCGTTTTCTGGTTCCCAGCGCGCTGAAGAGAAGAAAGCGGACACGCGCAGGATAGTCTCTCGTACGGAGAAGAGGCTTAATCAAAAGTCCGTGGGGCCCCAAGTGCAACAGATTGCGTGTACGAAGAAAAAGACGCAGCCGCTAGCGGAAACGGAGCCCCGCCCAAAGTAGGAGGCCCACGTACACGTGAGAAGCTGAAGCAACGGCCATAGTGCTTACCTTTGGTTAGCGCTGTCGTGCGGATACCGAATGCCGTCACACCTCTCCTGATGAGGGGGGTGACAAGGAGATCCGGACGCCTGTGACGCTGTGGGTAATTCCAGCCCGGTCCGACTGCAAACACCATCGGCTGATACCCTTGTCTGTGAGGAACTGGAATCTTCACTGAAAACCCTTGCTGCACACTCGCCTGGACTGCCGCAGTACCAGCGGATAAGCCTGCATCCTCATGAAACGGAAACTTGACTTCCGGCCACTCGGCAACCTGCCAGACAGACAGTACAATCAGCAGTCGCTGACAGCGATGGAGAACGCCGAATAAGAATGAGGAATGACAAAGAACCGCCCCCTACATCCCGAAGCACAGGTGCTAACATCCCAGGGCAGTCAAAGCCAGTTTCGTACCTGTGGCCCTTCATCATAAAATGGGCCTTCAGCTGACTGAGCACAGTCCGCGATAAGGTAGAAGGCAGCCAAACATGCGCAAATCAGAACGGAGAGAAAAACAGGTTTCATCTTTAGCGAGGTTTCAAAACAATAGCACCCTCTGGGACACTCGCAAATAAGAGGCTCGCAGGAGTATCGAAACGTTGAGCTGACAGGGCATAGTTTCGAAGGCAGCTGTGGTCTTCCACACGACCGTTCGACAGTTGGAGCCGCAAGCTCCGACGGTGGCGTCCATGTGCGCGCGCTTGCGGGGGCTTTTGCTGGGGGACGACCCGGTTTCCCTACATGACAGGACTACTAGGCTCAGCCAGAAGGGCACGTGAGCTTAAACTCGGAAAGGGTTGAACTTTCCTCAAGCAAAACGCTTGATGTTTGGGCGTGGCAAGTACGAAAAGCTCAAGTTCTCAACCCCTGCCCTCGAGCCGCGCAACACCGCGCCGAACGACTAGTCAGGCTTGTCTACTCGGGCTGGCGTGGCAGGCCAGTCAGGTAAGCACCCCTGCGCGCGACTCTGATCACGGGCTGAAAAGGGAGAGCGTGCTCTCTCAACTATTGTGTGATTCGGAAAGTCAACTGTGGGTGTGCTTTCGAAATGCGAAGGTATCGCATTCACACAGCCGCCACGACGCACTTACACAACCGCCCTAACACGGGTCCGCTTACGGACGAACGTAGCAGGAAAATTAACAGCAGCTGCACAAAAGAACATTGATAGGTGTGAGCTCGGCCACGCCCAGCACGATCGGAAGCAAGCGCCAAGCTCTCTTCCCGTCGCCCTGCTAAGGACTACTAAGAGGAAGAAAAACTCCGAGGAAGAAAAGGACTAACTCCTCTTTCTTCCCCTGTCCAGCCTGTCGCCGCCTAGTGCGATATTTTCGGAGAGTCGCGTCTCTTATTCCGCCTCCACGGAGAGCGGGCTCCTAGCAACACTACGGACTACTGCCGATTAGTCTACTGCGTAGTGTGTTCCGCTCTACCGGGCTATCCTTGCACTCGACTCCCAAGGAGTCCTGACCGCGGTGCACGCAGTCTAGCAAACACAGCTCCCGCGGAGGAACTTATGTTCCCCGCGGGCGAATCCGAAGTCAGTTCACATTGACCTGTACTCTCCCTGGAAGTGATTTTTCCGTCGTTCCGCACCCCGTGGAGCAGGGAAGCTGCGAGCACTAGCCAGATGTCCTGCTGTTCACAGCAGGCAAGGGACCTGAGTGTTCAGTTCGCAGAAACCTGCACTCATGGCCTGCCACGCTGCTATGCGTGCTCTCCTTGTCCGGCCTCGGCAGCAAGGGCCTCACCCGCTTCCAAACGACCCTTCCGGTCGAACTTGTGTGCCCCCTGTCAAAGCACTCATCTCAATAAACTGGATATGTGCATACCAGTCCATAGCTCAGCGCGCTGTCTAGGACACGCCGTCATACTGATTGCTCCGCCGGTACATTTGCTTTCTTCACCTCCGGTTCTGCTTCCACGACAAGCTGGCCAGCAAGCGAACTCCAGAACTTCTTGTTTGCGCATTTCCTGTGGGTAAAAAGTCAGTCTGCCGGCCTTCTCAATGTCCAGTCTTGTCAGGCACAGGAAAGTCTACACATGTCCTGGAGTGTCTCCCCCACGTCCACTGTCAGCGACACCAGCACACCCCTGGGACTCTTGGCAAAGCCGCTGTCTTCCTACTCATGCCAAGGAATGCCATAAGGAAACCCTCAGTACTATAGTTACCGTG
>NW_027158263.1:2679-14112 GCF_002600585.1 Cystoisospora suis
GGGGGGGCAAGAAAAATAACGAGCCTGCTGCTCTCCGCGCTCAAGTTTCCCAAGAGAGAAAGTCGTCAATATTGCCGGCGACTTCATTGCACAGCTTCCGCGAATTCCAGAGGACCCCACCTTCTTCATGCTCACCAACGTCTCGTTCGGCGCCGGAAGAGAAGCTACATCTCATCCCAAAGAAGCCTACTATGTTGGCGGGCGTCCATGCGCTCGCCTCCCAGATCGCGACCGTAGTGTGAACTCCCGCTTTACACCATTCGCGACAACTCTTTCAATTGCAGTGGCCTCCAAGTGACAAAAGAAAGAAAGTGTCTTTACTTGTAGCGTGACCTGGAGTTAAAGACTACGCCTGTGCCTCAGAGCCTCGTGGTGGGCTCGTGGGCCTGTCTTTCACTGTAAAGCGGGACAACGACAGCCACAGGTTGCACGCGTCGTAACTAATTCGAAACCCTTTCCTTCTATGGAAGGACTACAAGCGGCACATTTCGCAGAACCACATGCTGTTCCATAACAGAAGGCTAGTTGCCAACTCTCCCTTTGTCAAAAAAAGACCCAGAATCAGCGTCCACGTACACACAAATCATGCCTTCTTCCCTCCAGAAACACCTCCTCACGCACCCTGCTTTTGTCCTGCCCTTCTTTGTCTCGCCCACTCCACAAACTCATCGATCACCAGAGGCCAAGCACCATCTTCATCGTAATCGTCTAAGTTTGTGGATTTCCCCTGAGACTGCATGAAATCAAAAAGCATGAGCCACGAGTCTCTAGATAACATACTCACTCGTTTTTGGTAGACCTCCTCGATAAACGTAATCCACTCGTCCATCAGAGGAAAGTCATCTGCCGACAGAAGTAATCTCCAGTACGCTACGCACAGGTCAATAGGCAGCGACTTCTGTCCTATGTCAAGCGAATATGTAAAGGCGAATGCGTAAACTTGACGGGCAAAGCCTTTGTCTGATGTCAAAGTCTCACGCAACCGGGGTACTGCTTCTCGGAGTTCCTGGACTGTGCTGACACCTGCGCGGTCCATGCCCCGGCAGAACTCTTCTTTCGTAATACGGCCTTGCTCAGCACACTGACAGAGAAACGCGAATATAAGGAAAAAAATGTCATCTAGTCCGACAGAGAGATCTTGAGCCAGTCGTTCAAGGCCTTCGAGCTGCACTACGTCTGCCCCTCCACCAGCATGGTCGGGGGAAGGCGAGGACCCGACCTCTTGTTGAGCTCCAGTCCCTGTGGGGTGTACGTACACCTGAAAGGTTTCGGCGATCTGACGCTGTCGCTCGGCCGCTCGGGCTTTTGCAGCAGCTTGTCCTTTGCTAGACAAGCTAGAGTGGGAGGATGACTCGAAGGAAGTCCCGCCTCCGTGGAACTGCTGTATAGCTCGCTGCTCTCGCGGAGGCAGAGAGAAGTAAGCGTCCAAAGCCCGACTGAGATCGAAGCTGTGCCTCCTGAGAAACTCTGCTGCCCCAGTACGGTTTGTGAATCCTGTTACGGAGAGAAATGAGTCTACAAGACTCTGCTGCACCACGGACGGCGGATGACTGCTGCATCCCCGGCTCGCCATCGCTTCTACAAAAAGATCCCACAGCGTCTGTACCTCGGCTGGCGCTTACACCTGGAATGACTGTACGCGCTCGGGGACGAAGGTGAGGAGCACCCGGAACCCGGGCGAGCTTCAAGTGCAACGGCCTTGGATAGCCCTCACCAAGACGGAGTCGGTGCAGCTACCGGTCCCATTTCCGCTCCGGGGGGCCAACAATCGATAAATGACCTGCGTGCCTGGACGTGTGCAGAATTACTTCTCCACCTGTCTATGTCACTGCCCACTGGTACCTGACACTGCCTGAAGAAGCAGTGCATCAGCTCAGTCAGACACCGTCCTTGGCCGTTGAACAAAAGCCCTCCTTTCAGCAAAACCTGAAAGCATTGTTGTAAGATAACGGTTAGGCAGAAACCAGCTCGAATGACACTTGCGCGCAGAGCTGTCAGACTGAGACCGCCGCGACACACACAGTAGTGAACTCTTGATCAGCGTCTTCTGGGAACCTCTCTGGCGCGGCAGTGCCAAGCGTCGCCATTGACAGTTTGAGAAGGAAAAAGGCACACAAGAAAGTGAGTAGGCACGTCTAAACGACTTCGAGCAAACGATCTGTTGCAATAATTGTACCTCCTGGAGCTTCTGCACGTCCCAGTCCCGGCCTCAGTACGTCTGATAAAAGTGTCCCCTCTGCCCACGACAGCGACTCGTTGGCTGAACCAACTTCGGGAAAAATACGGCTAGCGCTTACCCGAAGTGCTTTTTCTGACTTTCTGCAGCACTGGAGACTGCAAGCTGGTCTACTTGAGAGCATGCACGAAACCGGTTCCCTGGTTGCATGCCTTCAGTTCCCCTTAGCAGCCCGCCCAGATGTGAAACCCGTCTGTTACGAGGCATATCGTCAGACAGGACTCAAAAGAACATGTTGCAAATGGAATTGCCTTCGCTGTGGACCGTCTAACCTTTTTTGTATTTCATCAATGCAGAAAGAGCTACTATTGCCGCTGTTTTCACGTTTGTTGCCGAGAAGAGGTTCCTTGCCACAATTCACAAAGTGAAAGCAGCACCACCTCGAGTCGGGGGACGGTTCGCTGACGGTGTCTTCGGTCCGAGGAAGAGGAATGGGCTTGAGGATCCAGCCAACAAACTACTAATGGTTTTTTTACTGGGAAACGTTTTACGGGGGTGAGGGGTTTGTAACGAACTGGTTGGCCCCCTGGAACTTAGGTGCCTCCGTACTAGGCAGGGATCAAGTAACGAAAGCAAACTGCCTAAATCTGGAAAAGCAGACTTTCCAAGCTGTAGAACCTCAGGTGCTCGAGTGGCACGACGGCGATCGACGGAACAATTGATGGATGCAGGCCTCGCGTTTGCGGAGCGCGGCTGCCGGGAGTTTAAGAGTGGTACAGTTTCGTGGAAAATTCTCTAAGAATGTCAGCGAGACAGCCCAGCTGAACCAACTTCGGTATACGTCTGCTCTAGCTTTTGAAGCCGTGCCAGAGCTTTCCTTGTCGGCAGAATGCTTGGCGTGATTCTCGTAATCTAATGGCCGCAGCAGGAGCACCCGCGTAACTGTTGGACAAACGCGAGTCGCGATGCGTAGTACAGTCAGTAAGAAACGCAGGATTGAACTGTTCGAGAGAGCGGACGATGTCCTGCCAAAGCGTGAGACAAGCACACCCGTGCCACGACAACGGTATAGGGAGGAGGTCTCAGTTCTAGTACGCACGCGTAGTAGTGCAGAGGTGCTCTTCCAGATGCTTCGAAAAGGAGCCCAGTCGAAACCCCCCTTGCTCCCGAAGAATGACTAGACGGCGTTATCCGAGGCTGAGCAAAGCTCGGAGTGCCCTGATGAAACCGTCATGCTGGCCTTCGGCACTCGTAAGAGAATCTCAAATCCTTCACAGTGAGGAGGACAGTGGATACAACGGAGAGGCCCCCATGCAAGGTATGCATAAAAAGTGCAGGGAACAGCAAGGTCATAATGAAGCAAAAGGCAATGCGGCTGCAGAAACGGAGATATTCCTCTGTTCAGCAATGCTGCCGCCATCCTCCTCCCCACCTGGCGCCGCAAGTACAGGACGAGAGAGCTACTCACAGCCAGCAGATCCTCACTGTGTAAGAGTTGCCTTTCCAGGTTACTTGGGAGAGAGTGTCAATAGCGGTATCTCTTCTTGTAAATGGGAAAAAAATCGACGGAGGAAGCACCCTTTCAGTAGGGCCCTTACATTGACGCTGCTGGTGGTATTCTTAGCACGGTGCTGTTGGATGTGGGGTGATCTGGTCTTCCCGTTTTCATCAAACCGCCATAATGCGTCCAAGACGGAAGTTTTCTCGCCGGCGAAACTCCCCACCTTTGGTAGCTTGGAAATTGTTGGGACTGCGGAAGCGTTTGAGTACGTGACTGTTGAGTGGCTCAACCACAGGCTGCATGAGGGGCTCAGTAGACAGCACTTTCTTTGGGTCGGTGAGAAGCCCGTTTACAGACGCAGGTTTGTAAACGAATACGATATGCCGGAGGACACTAATCCAAAAGAATTTTACGCCTATGAGCCCTTGCTTACAGCAGTGTCCCCCGACGGCCACATAACTGCCATTCTGAGTCACCATTGTCCAAGGCAAGACCGTTTGGAAGAAGAGAACATGGAAGAAGAAGGCCGGCCGGTTTCAGAGATTAAACCCCGGGACTACAGGTGCACTGTACATGTCCAGGTGTACAAGAACGCGCCTTTCACTTTCTACTTCAGATGGGAGTTTCTTCTGCCTGGCGCCGATATGCGTATTATTGGTTTCTCCCTCCAGGGAAGCCTGAAAGGAGGCGTTCCGGCTTATCACATTACTTTCCTTGGGTGGCACCGCTTGGAGCAAACAGACACCGTCTGCACATGTACATCCAGAGAGCCCTTCTGCGCGCAGGTGATTACGTCATCTAGTGAGTGCTACAAGTGGAACTACAACACCGAGCCTGGGCATCAATTCAAATGGCCGACCAACTTTCCCCTTTGCGTGTATGGGAGCCAGCCACAATGTCGCAACTTGATCTGCAACACGTCATGCCACACTCTAAACCTTACGGGGGGTGTATGGAAGTGCTCTGGTGAAAGCGGAGAGTGCTATAGCCCTCCGATGATTCCAGGCATTCCTCAGGGTCGCGTTGGGGTCGCCAGTGTCGAACTGGTTACAGCCACGGGAACAGTGGATCTCTCGGGGAAATTCAGTTCTCAGAAAGAAGCGCCAAGGAGCCTTATCGCTCTGTATCCCGACAATCCGTTCGTGAATCGGATTTCCACAGACGTGTGCGAGGACAAGGAGACGTCAGCGCGCCATAGAGCATTTGTCAAACTTGATGTGGCCAGCGACGCTCATGCCCAGCTGGCCGGCCAGACAGTATCCCGCGTCGTTCGCACGTGCTATGTGGGGGAATTATCGACAACAGCACCCTTCAAACTCATCAACACCAGCCTGCCGGAAAACACGTGTGGCGGGTGCGAGGCGCTGGGAGTCTGGACCTCGCAAGCTTGTGAGGAAGTGTACGTGTGGTGTGTACAGTCGTACGGATCAAGAACTCCTGGACTCTATATTGATTTAGGTAGATCAGCCCCTGGCTTTCTCTTTCTTAGCACCAGGGATCTGGCTGGTTATGAGACCACGGTGGGAGGAGACGTCCGCTTCGCCAATCTGCGCAACGCCGAAGTTTTCCCGGGTGCAGAAGCCAAAACTATAGGCTTGCGCTTCGACGTGATCTACGTCTTGGACTTCTTCACTCCATCTGAGCATTTCCGCTGGGGCCCAGTAGCCATGTCCGAGCTTCGAGTGGTCCGGGGGCATGCTCGGTTGGGGGAAAAGAACTTGGCAGAGGTACTTAGAAAGGAGTACAGGATATGGTCACATCAGACTATTCGCCGAGCCTGGGCACCAGAACTGCTGAACGTACAGGCATTCAAGCAATCGGAAAAGATTACCATCGCATTTGATAATGCTCTGGAGGGCACAACCTCGCTGTTCACGTACGACCAAGAGCAATCCCTAACCGTTACCTCTTTTGATACTGTCATCGGGCCGACCGGAGCCAACGCTCTCGGTAGCCGATCGTACGGGAACAGCTGGCGGCGCCCGTACCTCTTTGACAAGGTGAAAGCACATCCAGGCTTGGCGCTTCGCTTGGGGCAGATGGTTCCGTTGGAAAATGAAGTAACTGGTGGGGGCATATGGACTGGTCCCCTATTCACAACTGCCGAGGCGAAGAAACCTGCCAGTGCGTTGCTTATGACTGCGGTCCTTGCCGAGGTTTGCAAGCAAGCCAGGTAAGTATGGCGACATCACGTACACGGGCCCGAGAGAAAAAACTCGTCCTTCGAGGACTGGCAGTTGTGCACTCCTTAGCTCGCATGAATCTGCACACTAAAGGCAACCTGAACAGGCACCCCTGTGATCAAGTGAATCCTGACAGCTCAAGTCAGTCATTGCCATAGTAACACATGGCCTGCCGACTCCAAGTGACTTCGCCTCGCCGTGAGCTTTACAGCGGGTACTTACCATACCATCGAAAGCCACATTTTTGACTGGTTCCTCCCCGTAACCGGCCGGAGACCTGAATGCTAGCAGCAGTTCACTCGTGCCCCTCAGAGCTACTCCATTCTTACGCGTAGTAGGTGGCGCTGTGTTGCTGGGACCTCGTTGTATCACGTACCTTGTTTACTTCCACTTGTTAGTCCGGCCCTTGGAACTCCCTGTCCCGAGACGCTTGGCGAACTGCCCGGGAAGCTGTCGTGTCCTGCCTCTCAGAAATGAGAATTCAGAACCTGAATTCTGCAGTAGAGGAAACGGCTCCAGATGAAGGGCCAAGTGAAGAAATGAAGTAACACTTGAAGTTTAGTGCATGATTCTATGGGAATCAGCCTTGAGGGTAATTTGCAAACGGGCTACGAGAACAATCAATGACGTGTCGGGGGGTTGCAAGGGCACAAGGAACTACCACAAGTGAGCAACCCGAAAAGTTCGGAATTGTGAGGGGTTTGTAACGGTTGTTGGGATGCCACTAGGCTATGGGGCGCCTTCATAGTCCCCGTACTGAGCCCTACTGCCGTCATGACTCATTCCCTGTACCCATGTGCAGATTCTCGCCCTCTACGGCCAGGGCTTCGTGCCTGGAAGTCTGTCATAAGGGCGTAACGTTCGAACTGGAAGTTGGGGAAGAACAAGCAGCCGACCCAGAGTGCGATTCACTCGGACCCAGCGGACAACTTGCTGTTTTTCCGTGCTCTGGTGATCGCTGTTCGTACGTCAGTTTCCGGCGTCCGCAGTTACCATCCGGACCCTACGACGCAGCAGTGTTAACCGCGGCTGTGGACCGCAATATCGTCACTGCCGGCCCGACGTTCGAAGGAAATGCCACCTCGAGTGCCACATTCCATTTTGAAGGAGTCGCTGATGTCTGGGAAATCCTCATCATCTTCGAGAGGCGCGTCACTCAGCGTGCGGCCGACCTTTATATAGTCTTCTATCATAAGGACTCGAAAGAAGCTGTCCGGTTGAAAGGCAGTCTGGGAGGGGAGCTTCCCGTCCCATTAGTGGAAGGGCGCCAGAGAGGACTGCACGAAGCTAAGAGCGGGGCGATATACAGGTGGAGCGATATGGACCTTAGAGGGATTACGGCGGTCTCAGTTCGATACAGACCAGTGGAGGGTGTCCCAGCTACCGTCAGAGAGATTCAGATCAAGGGTAGATCTCAGCGGTGCCCTCCACATGGTTTCTTCGCTCCGGCCGACTGCGAACAGATGGAAGTCTCTGTGAAGAAGCTGACTGATCTCGATTGCCAAGGAGATTGGGGGGAGTGGTCCATGTGCGACCATACATGTCGCAGGACTCGTTTCTTTACTATGAGGAGAGAGGCTCTACCGGGCGGGGTGCCCTGCGTCCTTTTCGAAAAAACGCCTTGCAGTGGTAGGTAGAATTGTTTTAGTCAAATGCTGCACTCTTTCTGCGGGTCGTCTGCTGGGTTCAAACACCTAAGAATTTCAGACACTCATGGACGCTACCCATTGCAAACTGACTACGAGTCAGGCGGTCCTCTAGTCCCTGTCTTCCACTGTGGCAGGTCGCCAGAAGAGACCGGCACCTGCTTTCTCAGAGAGACACGAGCGGTACAAATTTCTGTATTCTTTTCTCGCGACGCCCGCACTTTCTGCGCTGGGACCCTGGTGCCGACGACTACTTGCCATGCCGTAGACCGCGAGAGGTTACGAGAAAGCTTCCAGAATCCACCCAGGAAGGGTTGTCCCAAGAGAGCTTTCAGCGTCCGGAAACCCTCCTTCCGGAGGGAACGGCAGGAGCCGGAGAGAGAGTTTCCAAGCGAGTTGTCTCCCTTTCAACTCGGGCTGCGGCACACCAGCTAATACTTATGCCATGTGTAACTGCTCGTAGGGCCTCCATTCTGCGATACGCGGCATCTCCAGAAAAGCGGCGCAACCTCTGGTCTCTCGGAGGACATTCTACAACCAAGTAAAAAACGCGATTGTAGGATACAACAGGGAGAATGGTCAGATTGCTCAAACTGCAGACAGATTAGGTACACCCATGTTCTCATGGAAGCTGCTTTGGATGGAGCACCTTGTCCCACAGAACGCGCCGAGACTCGCTTCTGCAACTTCGCCTGCGAAAGTCAGTTTGAACCGCAGGTTTCAACCCAGGCTCCCTTCACCACTCGTTCCCAAGTACGACCCTCAACCAGAACGACACAAACCTTCACTCGAACGACCGCTACCACGGCTCCCCCTGTGTTGATTGCTGGACTACCTTGGTACTACGTGGTGGGCCTCATCGCCACAAATGTGGGCGTACTGCTTCTTATCATCACACTCACATGCTGTCTCATGCGGCGGCGGCACCAACGCCTTTATCAGCAGCTAATCCAGCAAGCCGAGCGCGAACTTGGAGCTGCAGAGCACGAGGCGGCAGAAGCTGAGAAGGAAGCACAGGCGGCTGTCGCAGCTGCTGCTGCTGCTGCCGTGACGGATCCTGGGAAAGAAGCAGCCGAGAACCTGCCACCTTCAGGCACAACTGCCGGTGATGGGCGGCAGCTACCCTCGGCAGAAGAGGTTGTGAATACGTCCCCTGAATCTCTGTTGCGGCCTTTGAAGAAAAGACGTGGGCGTAAGAGCCGTCAGCAACAGAGAAAATCTGATCCTCAGCATTTCATCGGCCAGCTGAGCGCGCCCCGGTCAAAAGAAGATATGTTTGAACCGGAACCTTGAAAACGTACCCCTGCTTGACACGTATCTTCAGCCCACCTGAAACGGAAGCGTTTTTCTTTCTCGGCTAGACTATACACAGGCTCAATATCACGCGAAGAAGAGGCAAAAGCTAGACCTCGTGTCGTGCCGCTTCGATCGGGTCGGAACGTCGGGTGTGCTCCGCTGGTGTCGCTCTTCGTGTTGGAGGGTTGCGTGCACAAAAAGTGTAGCACCTTTGGAGAAAAGTAAGCCCTCGGTAGAGTGCTTAGAGATGCCCCGCTTGCCAGAGCCGCCCTGTGGACGCTGGCGAGGACACGCATGGTGACGTCGTTATCATCCCCAAAGAAGTTGCCGCAGCTGCTCCGGGGTACCGATTTATTCAGATCTGCCTCCGGCCCTTCACTTAGACCTTTACTCTTTTACCTAAGCAACAGCATGCACATAGTTGTTAGATGGTGACCTGATTCTAGTGGCTTGTAAGCTCTCCTAGATTTCGTGTTAGGTGGTTCGCTCCCCGCTTTGTTTCTTGTCGGTTCACATCTAACTGGAAGGGGCATGGGATGGTGCTCATAGCTCACACCTTCCAGACAGATTGAGGCCCACCCAGCAACAGAAAGAATGATGCGACTGCGATTTTGACCTCTATCCGCCGGGGATTATCCAAGGCGCTTGGGCGCTTCCATAGCAGTTACATGAAATATGTCCGGCGTGTTTACATGGATATCCCTGTAAAGGTGCGACTGACGGAGCGGGGAGACGGACGGTGGAAAGCCCTGCCAGGTAGATAAAAACGGTACCGATGGTTGGCTTGCGGTAGAAAATCACGCGACGTAGAACGTGAAGTCAGAACGGGCCTCGAGAAAGTAATCATGTACAGGTAGAGTTTATTCGCTCTTAAGACTGACCAGAAGAGGACGAGAAGGTAAGGGCAAGTCTCCTTGCTTCTACGGGGTATTCTATTCTAGAGTCTGTACCACACACAACACCAACCTTGTGCTGAGATGACCTCAGACTGTTCAGAACAAGTAAAAGACAGAGATATGCCATAGTCAAACTCTTTCGAGGGTCGAGCCAGACTCAGTAATCTTGTCTAAGACTTTTGACAGTTGTTGCTTCTCCGCTCTCCTTCATTGAAATGACACTTGCACACATGATGTATAGGCGCTGTCCGGCAACCCGTTGACGTGTAAGACAGGAAAGTTCTAGGTATCATGAGCTTGGCTTCTGTTACAACATGCTTGCGGGGCTGCTTGGCTCTCTTTTCGACTCGAAAGTAGTCCACCCCCTTAACAGCTGCATCGATTACACGAGTTCCACACATGCCGCTGCTCTAAATACAGTCGCCTCTCTAGAAAGAACTGAATATCTTGACTGACACCTCAACAAGGTAAATGTTCAGCTATTCGGGAAGAAACAGTCTCTCTCTCTCATGGGCTTTCAAACTGACCATGTAAGCTTCCGAGCCTTACGACAGCATGAGGTGCCAGTAGTGGTCATGCCAATCCTGAGCACACCGTCCCTTTAAAATAGCGGTGAAGACCTTTGCTCAAAAAAGACATCTTTCCAGTACTAGTAATGCGTGCTCTTCCTAGCATGAGAAAGACTAAGTCCACGTAGCAAACGCGGTAACAAAGTCAGCTGTCGAAAATGTTTCTTTTCATGAGCGCGCGCGCGATTCTCAGAGCATCCTCATCTCTTCGAGCCATGTGAGATCACTAGAAGAGGAACGAAAGACCTCAGTGTGTCCTTTCCAAGAAACCTCTCAGCCCGCATGTTATATTCACCGTTGGCGTGACAAACATAGAAAAACGATGCTTGCGTCTTCACGTGTCCAGTGTGTGGGGGATGACGGGTATAACGACAGAAGCACCCGAATCATCCCGGAACAGAACAGGAGAATGAACAGCGGGAAAAGACACAATGTCCTTGTTTCGTGATCACAAAGAAAAGCAGTGTCCGACTTCAATGAAGTCGCCTGTAGGAATTCACATCTTTCCAACTCTCTACTTTCACACTCTCACGTCTCTCGCGCTCACACTCTTTCCCGGTCTCCGACCAACAATAAGTGTGGCACCTGTCTATCTTCCTACGCCAAGCCCGGGATGTCAGGTCCTTCAGGTGTACCGACACCCGAAGAAGAATATCAGGTCAAACCATCATAACCCAGGGAAGGGGAAAAATAGAGAGATCTACAAAGAAACTTATACGTCCGGCTGAAAAGACAAAGAACAGGAGAAGAAGAAGCATATTCTTTTTCTGTCCGTTCAAAAGCACAGGAGGAGTGCGTCATAAGCACCATCCCTTTCACGATTCGTGAAGGACATAGAATATCACGGTTAGATAGCAACAAGAGACATACCCAATCAGAGAAAAACATTCTCAAATCCTTTCACATTACCGAATATCTCCTCCCCCTCTCTTGTTCTTTTTCTCCTGAATCTATGTCAGCCTGGAGAAAAGTGTTCCAAGGCACCCTGACGAAAATCATTCCTAGCCCCTATGACTGATGAGAGTCTTCTTCACAAATACACACACATAGGTCTATTCTCTCTCTTAACAGACACACTCCCTGTCCATGAATGATCAGACAGAGACGACCTCTCTTTTTTTCTCCCTTCACTATCCTCGACAAACCTTCTTTCTTTCTTTCTTTCT
>NW_027158263.1:14195-14549 GCF_002600585.1 Cystoisospora suis
TCTCCTCTCTTCTTCTTTCTTTCAAAATCTCACACGAAGAGACTGGGACACAAAGGAGAAGGAAATTTCGATCTGAAGATCCACCGACTCGCATTGTCAGGAGGTTGCCATCTCCATCCCCCACGTGCTGCATGAGGTGGCGTGACACGCGAGCGAAGTGAAGAGAGATCAGGATTCAAAAGAACGAATTTTTGTGAAGAAGAAGATTCTCCCTTTTCATCCGAGATCTCCCCTTCTTGTTCTACAGCAGCATCTCCTGAATGGTCCTTCTTAAGCGAGCCGGAGGGGATAGATTTAAGCTGTCCAAGTGTTAACCGACCGAAGACTAGACCTTTGAAGGGCCGATACTGAGAG
>NW_027158264.1:0-652 GCF_002600585.1 Cystoisospora suis
AGGAGTTATTATAACCCCGCATTTAGGCGGGAGCACCTTTCTACGAAAGTTCGCAACGGCCCGACTTCCCAGCTCACCCGCGCCGCCAACCCAAGCAGCCCGGCAGCAGTAGGGCGCACATACAGAACCTAGTAGGGCTCCTAGGGGAGCCTAATATGCGTTATAACAATAAAGGAGTCTAACCGGAGCCTCGAAGCTCAGTAAAAGTCAATAAAACTAGTAAAATACCAAGAAGGCCAGACATAGGCCAACCCATAAGCGTAATATACGGGCAGCCGGGCTGACCCACGGACCGGGAGGGCAAAACTGCGGTCCGTGGATTTTGGAAGATCGTTATTAGGGCTCCTAGAGGAGCCTAAGGAAGGGTTAAAGCATCTAGCACACTTAGCCTACTCACAGATAGCCTAGAAATGCCTAAGAAAGCCAAGAAATCCCACGCGGAAAAACCTTCCGCTTTAGGAGCAGCATGCTCCAGCGGCCGCAAGACAACGGGCGCTGCGCGCGAAAAAAGCAGAAGGCAGTCCGGTAGGGCACACCGCACGCTTTCTACGCAAATTAGGTATCAATGGGAAGCAAAAGACATTTGCCAACCATTGAGCCACGATAGGCATGAAAAGAACTAGGAAACACGCACGGGAACGACACCTCGGGC
>NW_027158264.1:1026-1313 GCF_002600585.1 Cystoisospora suis
CCCAGCCCCGCATACAGGCCGAACGCACGCCCCCAGAGCAAGAGAGATGGGAATGTGCGAGAAACGGCCAGAATAGCACGAAGTAGGACTTCTAGCAGGCAGAGCGACCCGAGAGGCGTGCAACGATACACGTACGACCCTCGGAGAGGCCGCGGACGCGAAGATCAGCTGTTCGCTGCCCGGGCAATAGAGCCCCAAGGAGCGCCAGGAGAGGATTGACGACAGGGAAGCCTCCTGCGAAGTTTAGAGAGGTCAGAAGGGCCAGGAACCCTCACCGGAGGTGACGC
>NW_027158264.1:1546-6677 GCF_002600585.1 Cystoisospora suis
GTGCGGACTAGCCGCCAGATCTACTCAGCTCTGCTGGTAGAACGGGTTTTCAAGCAAAACGTGGATGTAGTGGAAAGACAGAGCACAAAGGAGTTCCGACGTAGCGGCTGTGACAGGGCTAAGGAAGGGAAAGGGTTCGGGGTCTGGCGTCACGAGCTACTAATTCAATTCACAGCTTCCCCAAGAATCCGTGATTCCTCTAAGAACTCAGGACTCCTCTAAGACTTCCTGGGTTCTCTCACGGGAGGTCAAGCAAAGTCGTCTAACTCCCGAAAAGAGACCTCCGGTCTCGGGGCTTACACCAGATCCAAACTTGTAGTCCCACGACGGGACAAATCTAGAGGTCCTACGATGAGGCAATGTTTAAGAAGTCTCGGTCTCACAGATAGGTTCTGAACGCCAACACCCCTCATCCACGTACACTTCTCCAACCCGGACCATAACTCTCACTCACTCCGGACATCCCAAAACACTACCGACAGTCACGGCAGACAGGTCCGGCGAAAAATCTCTCAGAGCATACCGTAGGATCACAAGACAAAGGTCGTAAAACTTGACGACCAATTTTCGGTCGCTCTGGAAAACGACAACCTCCTCAAGTCCCTGCGCTTTTAGCGCGACCTCAGCTTCCTCAGAATTCTCCGTAAACGATTAACTGGAAAAGACACGCCCGGCTCCTCTTGCTTTCAGTTAATTTCTTCTTGTTGTTCCCCCAATGATCTCTTCTTCCCGTTCAAACGTCACACACACTTAATCTTCTCCCCCTCGTTTTTTCTTCCTCCTCTCGGAAACCAGACACCGTTCGTTCCAGACCGCTGGACGACCCCCGATCACACTTGCACACACGGTTCCCTGCGGTCGACTAAAGTCACAATCCTTCGTGGTTAACTAGCACGGGTCAACTGAGTTCTATTCTCACTATTTGAAACTTGTCTCCTTAAACACGAGGTCCAATCATCTCTTTAGTGGGTGAATTGGAAACCTATGACCCGTACTAACTTTCCTTTCGGGCTTATTTCAAGTCTCTGTTGGATTCTACTAATGCCCTAGACTATTGGTGGTCCCTCCATCAAATCACCCAACAGATCTTAGGGCCACTTAGTAGTCTATTTCACAACACACTCTATCTCTTTTATCAATTTAGGCTAGGTATGACTCCTTGATCCTCCTTGGGATCTATTTGCTCGTTCACAGCTAGCTCTAGTACCTACGTTGGTGCTTTAGAACACTTGGGGCAGAGCCAAAGCTCTGACACCTCCTCCCTCCTTTTTCTTAAAAGGCCAGCCTTTTACTCCAATTCCTCTCTTCCGTCGAGGATGTTGGCCGTTTTAGCTATTTATCGATCTAGCGTACTTTCGTTTCCTCACCTTATATATACGTCAACTAGTCCTATGTATTCCTCTATGATAATTGGCTAATATTTGCTGACATCCCTCTAGATTTCGTTTAGGTTCCCATGTGCATGTCCCATCCATCCATAGTACTTTATACCATCTAACTCCGGTAATAGGATTCCCTCGATGCTTGTAGATTCCCTGTACTTCATACTCGTTCTCCCGTATTGAGAGTTGAGAGCTTGAAGCTTTCTTCAACTCTGATAAGTTCAGTAGCCACGGTTTCAGCAGAGGAACATGAAACACAGGATGCATTAGCATGGAAGGTGGCAATTTCAATCGGTATGCTCGTTCTCCCACCTTACCTATAACTTTGAAAGGTCCACGGAAACGTAAACTCAAAGCCTTTGAAGACGCCGCGGTCGCCGTTGGGAGATGTGATTTTTTCATCCAAACTTTATCTCCTACTCAAAAGTCCATCGGTCTCCTCTTTAGATTGGCAAAACGTTGTTGAGTCTCCTTAGCTTTCTCCAGCTCCATTCTGGCTTTACGGAGCACGATCTCCGCTTGCAAGGTCAGATTAGCTGCTGGCACTCACATAGGCAAACTATACTTTCGACAGATAGGTTTGTTTAGTACGAACCCATACAGCATCTCGAAAGGAGAAGCTTTGGTACTTGACCGTACCGTGCTGTTATAGGCAGACTTCAACATAGGCGACACTTCTACCCACTTATACTCATTCCCCAAGATTGTGCACCAAACTCTCCGTTCTATAGTCTAGTTGGTCCTTTCTGCCAACCCATCAGTCTGAGCATGATATGCTGTTGACATTTTCATGATGATATTCAACCTTTGGCACATTCCTCTCCACAATTCACTGTTGAATCTGCTATCTCGGTCTTCAATGATAGCATTAGGCACTCCACCTAACCGTGTTACTTCACGTACCAACACATGGCCCAAGCCTTCGGCCCCAATAGTTTGATGAACAGGTACAAAATGAGCCATCTTAGTTAACTGACAAACAAACGTCACAATGGCATCATACCCATTTCTTCCTTTTAGCAATCCTAGGATTAGATCCATGGTACTCACTTCCCACGAAAAGTTGGGTGTGGGTAAGGGACGTAACAACCCTCCATACTTAGTATATAAAGCCTTCCCCTGAGCACAAGCTGCACAAGATCTTACATACTTTTCAATTTCCTCCTTCATATGAGGCCACCAAAAGATTCTTTCTATGTCCAAGGTGGTCTTTTCTATCCCAGGATGCCCAGCTAAACAATGGTCATGAAATTCTTGTAAAGTTGCCAACTGTCTCTCTTTTGTAGGGGTACACAACTTCCGTTCTTCTCTTATCTTTACCCGTAACAGGCCATCTTCCCAATGGTACTCCCTGCTTTCTTCAATTAACGGAATGTTACTCCCCGTATTCTCATCGCTTCCCAATGTCTTTCACGTTTTAACGATTCTACGAAAATCTGCACACAGATCATACGCTCTCAATCTATTCGACTTGAATTCTCGCTTCCTCTTGGTTTCCTCCTGTTACTACGTCGAAATTCTAACAACGAATTAACCTTCTCTAAGTAATCAGGTTGACGACTTAATGCATCTGCCACTGAATTTGGTTTCCCTGGCTTATAGACCACACGGAAGTTAGAATCTGCTAATTTGTCTAACCAGTATCCCAATCTGGCTGTTACCTTTTTCTGAGTCAACATTCGACTTAATGTAGCATGGTCAGTCTCGATTGTAATCAATCTTGTACCCATGAAATGCTTCCATTTGGTTAAAGCATATACAATTGCTAGAAGTTTACTTTCATATGCAGGATAGAACATTTTCCTTCGCGACTTTTCACAAGACTCAAAAGCGATAAAAAGACCTTCTTGTTCCAGAACTGCGCCTACTGCATACTTTGAGGCGTCGGGCTTAGGCACTAGTGGTAGATTAGGATTCAAAATGTTGTCATTGTCACGTTGATCAGCAAGTCCCTGAGATCCTTTTCTGCTTGAGAATGTTTTGGACGCCAAACCAGTAAGCTTTCTTCCTTCAATAAATCGTGAACAGGCTTAGCCTTCCCGTTGAAGTCCTTTATTAACTGTCGGTAATGCCTTATTCAACCGAGAAATCCTCTGGCTTGTCGGATATTCTCCAATTTTTCCGGGTAGTTCTTTAGCGCTTCCACCTTTCTCGGGTCTGGTGAGATCTTCCCGTTCTCTTTAATGTAACCGAAATACTTTACTTTGGGCGTTACGAACTCACATTTGTTTAGTCCCACACATAGTTGTTGATTCCTCACTCGTTCCAGAACTCTTCGTAGGTGAGTCAGGTGTTCCTTCTTAGTCTCCAAATATAAAAGAACATCATCCAAATAGACCACGACAAATTCGTCCAGTTCATTGATGAATACATTTTGCATAAGCCGCTGAAACGTCGACAGCGCCCCCGCTAATCCAAACGGCATCACTTTAAACCGAAACGTCTCATATCTGCAATGAATCGCAGTTTTCCATTGGTCTTTTATAATCTATAACCATTCTTAGTCCTTCCCCTCCTGGTTTCGGAACCAGAAAGACTGGGGCAGCAAACGGTGCTTGAGTAGGTTCAATATACCGTGTTTCTAGAAGATTTTTGGTCCGCCTCTCCAATTCCATTAAGTCGTCATTAGACAGATTGTAGTTCTGCGTTGGGTATTGTGGTACTTCTCTCGGTATCAACTTGATCTGCTGCTTCACAGGTCGATCTATAGCTCCCATTGACGGTTACTCTTCAAAGACTTCTGGAAACTCATCCACTAGGCGGGCGACATCTTGGTCTAGTTCTCCTTTCTGCTCTTTAAGTCTTTCACTTGGCCTCTTAGCTCGATCTAGCGCTTGACCCCCTCCAAATATTTCTTCTTGGATTCCGACCACTGGTTCGATCTTGCTAAACCCAATAAATCCAATCTGGTTTCTTTTGATTTCCTTCTTTATCCCTCTCAATGGGACGAGTTCCAGCCTGTTTAACCCACTTCTTTTCCTCCCCCTAGACTTGGCCGTTTCTGTTTCCTGTGGTCCGAAGTCTTCTAAGCCTTTTTCAACTGCTGTTGACACCCGAAAAGGTATTTCCTTTTTTTCTGTTACTTCCTGTCCCACTGATTTGCGTTTGGTAAGCTTTCCAGCCCCCTTTTGTTTTGGTTTTCTCTCCTGAGTGCTCCCCTTACTGACCTTTGCTGATGTCTTTCATTTCTTACTTTCTTCTGAACTTGAATCCGTCTCTCTCGTTTTAAACTTAGTCCGGTCCCTCTTCTTTCTCCACTGTTTCTTTTCCGAGGACTCCTGTTGTCGGCACCCATGAGCTTTCTGACTCTTCTCCCGACTAGTACTCCCAGCCAGGCAGCACCGGTGCTTCCACCCATTGTCCTTGAGAGTCCTCCACTAGTCGTAATATTTTTGTGGTTAGCCCTGCTTTCTGTAGGAAGTCAAAACCTAGTAGAACACCATACCCTACACAGGCAATTGAAAAGTCATGGAACAAGATTTTGTTCCCCAATTGCACTTTTAACCCCGGTATCCCTTCTTTCGTACACACTTCTTTCCTCGACGCGCAGACAAAACTGTATTCTTTTCGTGTTTTTCGCATTCTTTCTCTGAAGTATCCCGCACAGACTGGACGAATAAAGCTACGGGAAGCTCCTGTATCCAGGAGAGCTGCCCTGTAATATCAGTCGCTTCGGCTGGTTTAGGGTTTAGGGTCCAGGGCTACCGATCAATTTAGTCAGCAGTCGGTCTTTGCACCAATCGAGTACA
>NW_027158264.1:7193-7360 GCF_002600585.1 Cystoisospora suis
GGCCTACCATCTTCTCTATGGTGAAAGGGCCTCTGTACCTTTCGTTCAATGCTTTCGAGCTGCCGTCGTCCGGGAGGTTCGTGGCCTTCAGCCAGACCTTCTGCCCCTCGCGATACTCTACATGTCTTCTTGACTTGTCTGCGTATTTCTTCTGATACCGCTGTGCT
>NW_027158265.1:0-200 GCF_002600585.1 Cystoisospora suis
TTACTATTGGGCCGCTGTCGCCCCTGGCGACTTTGCGCGGCCTTGCACCACTCTATTCTAATTTACGCTAATCGATTTCTCCATAACCCAGAGGGTTACGGGGCTAATTTGGATACTTCTAGGTACCTCTTCTCTTCCTCTATCTAGCTGTGCTACTTGTAGGCTCCCATTCCCCCTGTGGGCCCCACAGCCACACATGT
>NW_027158266.1:0-183 GCF_002600585.1 Cystoisospora suis
TCTTGCTATTGTTCTTTCTTCCTCTTCTTTTGGATCTTCTTCAGGACATCTCACTCGCTGTCTGTCTTATGTGTGAATGGACATAGACATGTCTAGCGGGGTTGTTTGCCCTTTGAACACGCGACCTCTCGTCATACCAATGACTGACTTCGACTGCTGTATTTCTTCCTTCTCCTTCCTCTT
>NW_027158266.1:703-892 GCF_002600585.1 Cystoisospora suis
AAATCAAAGACCTTTCATTCTTTCGTGGTTGCTGAAGTGTTCTCGAAAAAACAAGTTGAACGGAGGAACTCTCTCTCTGCATTGGTATCACGAAGACTTCTTGAACGTACACCGTACAACGAGGTGTACATACACTGCATTGATTTCACCAGGTGATCACTTCATTCACATCTCTTTTCTTCTTCAACT
>NW_027158266.1:1486-1790 GCF_002600585.1 Cystoisospora suis
TCCTCTTTTCCTTCTTCCTTTTCCTCTCGATCATTCTGAAGAGCGTCGTTCGTATCTAAACACAGGGTGGAATCGAACTCCACTATAGCATCGTCATCCATGAAAAGATCTCCTCCTTCTTCTCCCCCTTCNNAGGAAGCTATCATCTATCTCTTTGCTGTCGAAATCTTTTACTCTCCTTTCTTCACATACTAAAAAGACACTATAGTAGACATATGCCTTGGCAAGGCAATCGAATCTACGATCCTTCTCTTCAACCTAAATACAAAAGCGCTATGTAGAACCTTTCTTTCTCACGCTTTCT
>NW_027158266.1:2186-2461 GCF_002600585.1 Cystoisospora suis
CTTCCTGCTGGTGCTTTGAATAGCAACCTTCAGCCTCATCATGCTGATAAGTATAACAATGATAATAGTGTCTATGAAAATGATGATGAGGAGGATAAAGGCGAAAAGCACTCTCACTCTCACCATCATTAGTATTAGTACTAGTATTAGCAGCATAAGCAGAATGAGCGGCTGTTTGGACTAGATGCGAGGGAATGTGTGCGGTGCCTCTACTTTCCCCTAGCCAAATGCGATGATCTATCGTTTCTCCTACACTACTACTACTACTCCTACTA
>NW_027158266.1:2537-7615 GCF_002600585.1 Cystoisospora suis
GGTCGCATACAGCCCATGAGAATAAGGAGGAGGAGAAGGCAGAAGAAAAAAACAATGCGAAGACGAAGAGAACGTCCTTTCTTCGTCTTCTTCTTCTTCATTCCCATTCCTGGGGAGATAGGTGGGGTCGTCGCCAATTTCACTAGACCAGGTCTGCTTATCATACACAGGGGGGAGCAAATCGCACCTCGCTAGCTCAGCAGCCGTGGAAGGCTTGGATAGGGAGGATGAAGACGAGGAGGAAGGGTCGACTGAATGAGAGATGGTAGTAGAAGAATGAGAAAGAACCGCATCGCCTTCTTTACCCGATTTAGAGAAAGAAGAAGAGGAAGAAGGGAGAAAGTATGAGTTGAAGAAACTTCTCTTCTTACTTATGTTCTGTTGGACATGATCGGGGGGGTGTGAGGGATGAGGCGGAGGAGGAGGAGAAGTCTGTGGTTTGTCACCTCCTTTCCTTCTTTCTTCTTCTTCTTCTTGTAGTCGCCGCCGTCTTTCTTTGTGTGTTTCTCCTTCTTTGTCTCCTGGATGACCTAACGAAGAAGAAGAAGAAGAGAAAGAGAAAGAAGAGGAACGGTCGACATTTGTAGTAGTAGCAGTAGTAAGAGAAGCTTTAGGAGGTTGATGAGCTAGGACACGAGAAAGAAATCCAGTGGATTGGCGAAGGAAGCTTGATCTTCTTTCTTTCGCTTCTCCTTCTTCTTTTTCTTTAGCTTCTTGACCTAGCTCTTGGGAATTAGCGTGAAGAGAAGAAGTAGGTGGAGGAGGAAGAGAGGAAGGAAGACGAGAAGGATGGAGAAATCGATGTACACCTTGTTGAGAAGCTTCTTTCTCTTGAGAAAAGAAGGTCGTCTTCTCTCCGTTGGTCATTGTTGCGTCCTCTTCATGTCTTTCTGTCTGCGAGACGGTCGAATGAGAGAATTCATAAGAAGGATGAGGACAAGAGAAAGAAGATGAAGAAGAATAGAAAGCAGGAGAAGAAGAAGAAGAACGAGATGGGTAGAAGTAGGTCTGATCGATGGTAGGAGAGGGAGTCGTTGTGGAGATGGAAGAACAAGGAGACGGTGTATAGACAGGAGGTTTCTTTTCTTGGACCTGTTTGGAGGTCTTCTTTAGATCCTTCGATGAGGATCGCGATCCTCCTTCCTCTCCAGAGCGAAGGGTGCTAGGCATGAGCGATTTCTCATGAGGAGAAAAGAGATAGCTAGAGAGATGCTGATGAGAATGATAGAGAGAAGGTTTCTTCATGAAGGTCTTCTCCTCTTCTTCTTCTTCCTCTATCAGACTCTTCTCATTTCGGTCTCGTGAGGCTTTACCACCTTCAGCTCCAGCGTTGTGTCTACAATGGCTAGCTGCATGTCTACTTGGGCAGCTCCTAGGAGAAGAAGTCCTTCTCGGAGAAGAAGAAGCAGTTCTCTTAGGACGGAAGATAGAAGGAAGAAGCTTTCGCAAACCTCCTGAGAAAGAAAAGAAAGGAGAATGCCCTTCCTCCTCTCCTGGGGGTACTCTTCTTTCTGCTTCTTTGCCTTCTTTCTTGTCTTTAGCAAAGCCATAGTCATGAGGCATCTGATCTCCACTGTCTATACAGATCTGCGAATCTCTCCGAGTGGTTAAAGAGTCAGATGGATGGCTGGTAGGGGAGGAAGTTAACAGATCATTCAGATCTGTCTTCTGCTTCTTCTTCATTGCGGGACTTGTAGCGTTCTTCTTGCTCTTGCTTTTCTCCTTATTCTCTTTCTTACTTTCTTTCTTCTGGTGGAGATGAGGCAAGAGAAAGTTTGCATTAGAGAGATAGCTTGGATAGGAAGTCTTTTCTTGATTTTTCTCTTCTCTAAATTCTCGAGTGTACTGTGTGACAAGCTCAGGTGTAGGTACAGTCGTGTTGGACTGTATCATCATCTTTCTTAGCATGAGCTTCGCTTCATTCTTTCTCTGCTTTCTTCTTTGATGCCTGTGAAGAATGGAGAAGAACAAGGAGCAACTTCCCAAGATACCGAGGAGGAAAGCAAGCAAAGACAAGATCAGAACCCAAAGAGGCATGATGAAGAAAGAAGCAGAAGAAGAAAGATCTTGTTGCTTGTCATCTTCATCATCTTCTTCTTCTCGAGTACCGTGAGGTGTATGTACACCCGAAGGAGATTGAGGTGATGAGACGGAAGCGAAGAATGTTGAGGTGTTAGGGGTCTCATTCTTATCAGGAGGAGACGGGAGAGAAGATAGATCTTCTCCTACGGAAGGGTCTTTCTTAGAACCTGGAGATGAAGATAGAACACCTTTGGTCTTCGTATTGCTGTCATGTAATGGCTGAGAGGAAGCAGAAGAGAAAGAAGAAGAAGAAGACGAAAGAAGAGAAAGAAGAGATGAACTTCTCTCGTTCTTTTGAGGAGACTGACGGGGATGATTCTGTCCTATTTCTGCCTCTTCTTCCTCTTCCTCTTTATCTTCTCTCTCTTCTCTTTGCTTCTTCTCTCCTTTCGTATTCTTCTTTCTACGTTGTTCTTCTTCTTCTTCAACGTCTCCCGGCCTCTTATTTGATAGATGCAAAGGGGGAGATGAAGAGACACTTGAACCTTGATCTCCTGCTACTTCTGAAGAGGAAGCAGAAGAAGGAGAGACCTGCTTCAAGAAATGCTTGCTTTGTTCTTCTTCTTCTTTCTCTTTCTGTTCTTCTTCTTCTCCTTTTTGCTCCTTCTTTTCTTTTTCTTCCTTCTCTTCGACAGACCAACGGTGAGAGGATATATGATGCTTCTTCTCTACTCTCTCCTGTTTCTTCTTTTCTTCCTCGTGGAGGAAGTCTTTCATTTCTTCTTCTTCTTTTTCCTCTCCTTCCGGACTTTCTCTATCTTCTCGTTGACGGACGTTCGCTTCTCCCGGCTGAGCTTCCCCGATATCGAGAAGAGGCGAAGAAGAAAAAGAAGACGAAGAAGCAAGAAAAGTTGTCCCTTCATTCTCAAGAAACTGACTCTCATCTCCCTTCTTCTTCTCCTCTTCTTCATCTTTTTCTTTTCTTAGATCTTCTTTCTCTCTTTCTTCTTGTTCTTCTCCCTCTCTTAATCCCGAAGTCTCTCCTGTAGAGCCAAGAGAGAAGGAAGATATTCCTGGAGAGAACAGAAGAGATCCTTTCTTCTTCTCTTCTTCTTCTTCTTTGACTTCGTGTGTCTTAGACATGAAGCTCTTTGGCGATGAGGAGAACGGAGATCTTCTCTTCTCCATTCTCTCGGTTGCTGACTCTTCTTCTTTTTCTTCTTCGAAATGTCTTCTTTTCTTCTCTCCAGAATTTTCTCTCTCGACTGCGTTAGGCGGTCTAAGAGGATAGAAAGGAAGAAGGTCAGCAGAAGAAGAAGGAAGAGGCTGTCTTCCTAAGGAAAGAAGAAGAGCTTCTTCATGGGCAGTCGGAGGAGAAGATACAGACGAAGAAGAAGAGGAAGAAGAAGAAGAGGAAGAAGAAGAAAGGTGTCTCGTGTCTTCCGAGTGCGAGGGAGTATCAGACGAGAGAGGAGAATTCGAGGGACTAAGAGATAGATGAAGAGGCGACGAGGAAGAAGAAGAAGGAGAGAGAGGATCATCATACCCACGATGAAGAGGATGCTGATCAGAAGAGAAAGAAAAAGAAGAGAATCGAGATGATGGAGGTGCTCTTGTCTTTTCTTGATCGTGTAGATCTTTCTTGAAGCTAGTTGAAGTGTGTGCATGTGACTCGTTCCTCTCATATTTCAGAGATGTTTCTTTCTCTTCTTTATTTTTCTTCTGTAACGACGCCTTCTTTGTCTCTCCTTCTAGCAATCTCTTCTCTTGCTTCTTCTCTTCATCTACCTCGAAAGCGGTCTGTTCTCTCAGAGGTTTAGACTCTTCTGCATCTCTTTCTGGCGTCCCTCCTCCTTCAAGATCTATCATCTTCTCCTTTTCCTCCTTCTTTCCGGGATTAGAGAGAATAGAGACATCTTCCTTTGTCTCTTTCTTCTTCTCCTCTATAGGGGAAGTCGACGGAGAAAGACTACGGAGAGGAGATAAAGAAGAAGAAGAAGCGAACATAAGAGCATCTTGTTTCTCTCTAGAGACGACATTTCTCTCAGTGCTTTCTGCATGACTGTCTTTGTTCTTCTTCTTTTTCTTCTTTTCTCCTTCGTCTCTCCCCTCTCTCACTTCATATCTCTTCTTCTCACGGGCGTCCTGAGGAAGAAAGACTTTGTCTGAAGAAGATAAAGAAGAAGGAGGAGAAAGAGAAGACGGAGAAGAAGAAATATGATGCATATGTTGCCGACAAGGAGACGAAGAAGAGGAAGAGGCATTGAGACAGCAGGGAGAGGATGAGGCAGTAGCGGGTGAATTCTTTTCATGGTCATTGCGACTGAGAAGAGAACAAGCAGGTATCTCTCTTTCATGCTTCCTACCTTCTTCTTCTTTTTCATTTTCTTCAGGATCTCGTGTCTTTCTTTCATAGCTCTTCACCTTCTCCTCCTTCTTCTTCGTGTTCATGTCCTCTGTGCTGTCTTCATCGTTCTTCTTCTTCTTCGTCGTCGTCTTCTCCCCCTCTTCTTCCTTCATAGTCCTTCTCTTCTCTATTTCTGTCTCAGAGAGCTTGTTGAAAGAAGAAGAGAAGATCTTTCCTGGGGAGGCAGGTCTATCACTGGAAGAAGGAGAAAGAAAGGAAGAAGTAGACAACGATGGCGAAACATCTCGAGTGTCTATGGCTGAGCTATGAATCGACGGGAGTTTCACGTTGGCTAGATCGAATGTGGAGCTCCTAGCTTCTCCGTAGATGAGGGAGAACATCGGAATAGATCCCCGACCTTCTCCTTGAATCTTATGCTCCGCACGCGGCGCATGCATAGAGCCTTCCTCATCTTGATACTGAGGAATAGAGATGCTGTGTAGACGTAATCTCCACGGAAAGAAAGACTGTAGAGAGACATTTGATAAAGAGGAGAACGATAAAGAAGAAAGACAAGGAATAGAGAGGAAGAGAAAGAAAAAGAAGAAAGAGAAAGGAGAGATACGATGAGGTATTCGATAAGAGAAGAATGAAGAGAAACGAAAAAGGAAAGAAAAGAGTAAAAGAGAGATATAAGGAATGAGAAGAC
>NW_027158266.1:7827-7952 GCF_002600585.1 Cystoisospora suis
TCTAGTCATCTTTATTTATGAATCTATATATCTACCTACACAGACATCTATTTGTAGACAGGCTTAGCTACCAGGAATCTCCCTGGGGAAGGAACCTTCCGAAAAAGAAAAGTTCTTCTTCTTTC
>NW_027158266.1:8057-8209 GCF_002600585.1 Cystoisospora suis
AGATATAGAGACAGCGAGCTACATAGGCGCCATAGACCACATGTATATGTTACCTGTGTACGTACAGACACCATACATACAGTTTTATGGATATAAATCGTGCCCATATATGTAGCTATAGAGATGCATATACGTAGTACATGTACTCCTAG
>NW_027158266.1:8706-8964 GCF_002600585.1 Cystoisospora suis
AGAAAGAGATGAAGCTGGCGTTTACGTGCTTGTATCCCTGTATATAGATCTTTGTCTATAGGTATGAAGGAGAGTGTGTGTAGAATAGACCTACGTCTCTTATTTTGTCTGCATGCGCATGCACTCAGTCATACGTTGGAGAGAAGACTCTAGGGAAACCAAAAGTGAAGAGAAGAAAGCTTGTGTGTCCTTCTTCTCTCTCCTTCTCTTCACGCCTTGGTAAGTTTACACCTGTTACTTCTTCTTCTTCCTCTTCGT
>NW_027158266.1:9303-9576 GCF_002600585.1 Cystoisospora suis
GATAGACGAAAGGTGACCTGTCTCAAAATGAAGAGACAGACAAAGACCGAATGATAGAGACACCTTACTCTTTGCATCTATATGAAAAAAGCCCACATGTACATCATCTGCACTGCGAAGAGTAGGCGAGGAAGTGGAGGTTCTTTCTCTCTTGAAGATCGCATCTTGGACAGGAGACAAGAAACGTGATGTCTCTCTTCGTGTATTCATCTGTCTCTCTATTTACCGACTTATCTGTCTCGCTACACACAAAGCAAGAAGAGAGTAGGGATG
>NW_027158266.1:10024-10327 GCF_002600585.1 Cystoisospora suis
GCAAGCAAGAGAAAGAAGCCTCTGTGAGACTACCTGGAAGGAAGAAGTTGCCCTTAGAAAGGAAGAAAAAACTTGGAAGTTGCAGACTTCTTCTTTCATCTTCTATGCGATCATCTTCTATGCATGACGTGAGAGGGAAGAGAATCTTATGCCACCTAAGCATAGAGGAAAGTCTGTCTGACAAAGGAATGTCTCAACAGGATGAAAGAACTTTCACAAGACACACAAAAGACCGATCTCTCTGTTTCCCTCGCTCGCTCGCTTGCTTGCTTGCTCTTGATCGCCGTGCAAAGAGCCGAGCAA
>NW_027158267.1:0-5774 GCF_002600585.1 Cystoisospora suis
ATCTTCTTCTCTCTATCATCCCTTTTCTTTCGGCCGTTTTCTTCTTCCTTTTCTTCTTTCTCTCCCGCCTCCCCATTCTCACTAGGTAAAGTCTTTTCTTCTTCTTCTTCATTTTCTTTTCGTCTCTTGAAGTGCGATGCCGCTGTCCTCATCGCGACCATCTCTGTCTCTCCTTCTTCTTCTCCTTCTTCTTTTTCTTTCTTTTTCTTCTTTTTCTTCTTCTGTTAGAGTGTAGAGGTCAAGAGTAGAAGACACCCCCATCTAGAGATTTATAGAGGAAGGCTAGCTCTCGCTCTCTTTCTAGAGAATCTCTACGGTCTTCGCGTCATTCTGTTGGCTCTGCCCTTCTTCTCCTTTCTCGCTCCTTTAGAAGATCGAGAACGGAAGAAGAGGAAGAAAGAAGCTCTCCAGAAAGAGAAAGGATGACGAAGAGGAGGAGGGTAGAGAAGAAAGAGAAAGAAAGATTCTTTACGAGATAGAAAGACACAGGAAATACATAAAAAGAAGATGAAGAAGAGAAACAAGAAGGGTCATGCTAGAGCGAGTGTGTAAGGGACAAGAGAGAGAGAGAGAGGAAGAAACAGTGAAACTACATACACCTTTCCATCGATACACAGAGAGGAGGAGAAGAAGAAGAGAAGAGATACTTCTTCGTCTTGTCTCTCATCTAAAGTTCGAGAAAATTTCTAAAAGTGGAGGCACCCGACAGTTGTCTAGATAGAGTGAAGAGAAACGAAAGAAAGAGAGAAAGAAGGACGTTGCTTCTTTCTCTTCGTGATCCTCGATTTCGGGTGTATGTACACTTGAAGAAGCTGGCAAAGGCGAGCAGTCGGTATATCGATCCTAAATACTCTTACTATAGGCGAGTATTGCTTTGCGTGTATCAATCCATGGACGCGCGTTATATGTCTGTATAGACACTCAAGAGGCTCCTCTCTTTTCCTCTTCTTTTTGCATTTAGTCGATAGAGAGTATCTCTCAAGAAGAAGAAGAGAAGCATTTGAGAAGAGAAGAAAGACTTTTTCCTCTTTTTTTCTATCTCTTCTGTCCCAAGTCTTCTCCCTTCAAAGGGATGAACAACTTCCTTTCCCTTCTAGAAGAGAAAAGAACAGCAGAGACATCTCGGTCTTTTCTCTTCGCTATTTCTACCCTTCTGTCTTTCGTTCTCTTTTCTTCTTCTTTTCTTTTCTTCTCTTTACCTCCTGTAGGCCGCTATGAAAGAAGAAGAAGCAAGAAAGAGAAAGAAAGATCTCTGCTGCATATCGACAACACTTAGATAGAGAGATGGAGATTTCTGAAGAGAAAAGAGAGGTTTATCGCGCTAAAAAGAAAAGGCAAGAAAAAAGAAAAGATCGGTATTTCTCTAAGATTCTCTAAAGAATTACATATGACACAAAGGTCAGAAAGCCACGGAGCGAAGAAAGTGGCTAAAGAAAGAAGAAGGAGAGAAAGAAAGAGAAGAAAGAAGAGGAAGATGGCGATAATAGTAGAAAATAGAGAGAAAAGAAGAAGCGAAAGAAGAGGATTGAAACAAGACCTCTTTCTCTTCTTCTTTTTTGTCTTTCTCTTGTTTGACTTTTTCTTTTCTTCTTCTCTTCGAAACCTCCCCGTCTCCCCTCTTTAGAGAGAGAACAAAACAAAGAGAAGAAGGCAGAGGAATGAAGAAGAAAGTTAGATTTCTTGAGAAAGAGAAAAAGAAAGAAAAAGAGGAAGAGAAGAGAAAAGAAAAAGAAGAAGAGAGAAATGTCCGAAAGTCTCGAGATTTCACATGCAGAAAAGACACCTGATAAGAAACAGAGAAGCCAACCTTGAATGAATGCGTGACGAAGAAGGGAAAGAAGAAAAAAAGAGCTACTTTCCTTCGAGTGTACATACACCTGACGCAAAGAAAGAGAAGTAAAAATCTTCATAAATCAGCTTGTGTCTTCCTAAGAGAAGAAAAGAACACTGAGAAGAGAGAAGAGATTAATAAGTCCTTCTTTCTTTTCTTTTCTTCATCTTCTTCTTTTAGAAGCAAAGCTAGGAGATCAATTTATCTCTCTCTCCGGGGACTTGATCCTTTTCTTTTTCTTTCGGAGGCAAAGATCAGCGAGAAAAGAGATTGAAAAAGGTTAGAAAGAGAGAAACAGAGAGACAATGAAGAAGTAAGAAGAGAAGGAATTTACTTAGCTTGTTCTTTTTCTTTTATGTAGGCCATTCATCTACTTATCTCTACGGCGAGAGGAAGAGAAGAGAGAAAGAAAAAAGAACCTCCCTCTTCGACTCCTTTCTCAAAGAAAAGAGAAGTCTCTTTTATTTTCTTTCTTTCTTTCTTATCCCAAGAAACCCTCGCAAAGAAGAAGAAGAAGATAAGACTCTCTTTGCATGAGAAGTGTCTGTGAAAGAGCTTTCCGCATGCAAATCGGAAAAAAAAAGGAAGAAAAGAAGAAAAGAAGAATCAAGATAGAGAACAGAGAGAGAAAGAAAAAAGAAAAGGACGGAGATAGACGAAGAAGAGGCGAGAACGAGAAAGAGAGAAAGAGAGAGAGAAGAAGGCTCTAAAAGGAGTGAGCTGTTTAAGGTTCGAGGAAGCAAGAAATTTCTCATCTCCCTCTGCTTTTTCTTTTCTTCTTCTTCCTTCTCTCTTCTTTCTCTTTTCATTCAGTCAACTATCTATCTGCCTGTCTTCTTCTTCTTTCCTCTCCTCGGAGAGAAAGAAAGAAAGAGAGGAAGAAAGAAAGAGAGAGAAAGAATGGAGACTTTTCGTTTCTCCCGAGAGACCTTTCTTTTCTTCCTCCTTAGAACGGTCTCTACCTCGGTCCTCATCTGTAATAAGCTTCTTCTTCATAACTCTCTTTCTCCTTCTCTCTCTTTCTCTTAATCTTCGTTTGATCTCTCCCCATCCACCATATCTATCCTCCTCTCTCTACACAAGTATCTATAGCGAGTGATATATATATATATATATATATATATCTCACACTCTCTCTCTCTCTGTATCTACAAATATATATCTCTATCTCTATATATCACTCTCTATAGACGACGTCGTGTGTAGGTGTGTATCTGTATGTATGTTTGCATTCCCTCGGCGTGTCTCCGCAGATCCACATGGAAAAGAGAGGGTGTCTCCTCCATCTCCGAAAGACTTTCTTACTGTCTCTACCTTCTCAGGATGTGAATGATAGAGACAACACTTCTTTCATTTTTCTCTATATGTCTTTTTCTTATCAGTGTCTTTCGTACCTCCTTTCTTTCTCTCCCTCTCTTTAGTGAGAGGAGGAATAAAGAGAAGAATACCTTTCTCTTTTTCTCTCTCTCTGTCTTTGAAAGAGAGAGAGGCTCTTCTTCTTCTCTTCTTCTTCTTTTCTTTTTCTTTCTCAGCTTTTCTTCTCTTTCTCTTTCTTCACACTAGAGGCGTGAGCTAGCCAGGATGATCCTAAATCGATTGTCCCTTATTTTATCGTTGCCTCTTCTTCTCTTTCTTTTCTTCTTCTTTCTCTTTCGCACATGTCTCTGGATGAGAAGGAGAATTTCCTTCTCGCAGAAACGCTTCTCACTTCCCCAAGAAGAAAGGAAAGAAAAGAAAGAAAAGATCTCCCTCTCTTCTTCTTTTTCATTGTACGAGCATAGAGACTCTCCGACCCTTCATGTTGAAGAAAAGAAGAAGGTGCGGACTTTAGTTGTCTTAGGCTCGGGTACGCAACAAAGAAAGAAGAAGAAAGAGAGAAAGAGGGAAAGGATAGGCAGGAGACAGCAGACAGAAAGATCGATATTTTTAGGAATGCAGTTAAACCGCTTTTCTTTCTCTCTTCTTTTCCTAGTGTCTCCTAGAGGTTCTGTGGAAGACAACTTTCTTCTTCCTCATTTCTTTTTTGTCGACTCGCATCATCTCTAGCTAGCTATCGACCTCTCTATCTCTGTTCAGTCTTTCCATCTTCAATCTATCTATCTATCTTTTACCTACCTATCTATCTGTAGTCTATCTGTCTATCTATCTTTGGTCTACCGTTCTGTCTTCACTGGCTATCTATATATCTTCAATCTTTCTATCCATCAATAATCTATCTTTCTACCTATCTTTAATCTATCTATCTATCTTTAATGTATCTCTCTGTAATTATTTCTCCTTCATTCATCGTATGTATCCTTCATCTATCTGCCTATCTATCTATCTTTCTTCTCTCTATCTATCTATCTTTCGTTTCTCTACCTTTCATCTATCTTTGATCTATCTATCTCTCTATCTATCTATATCTATAGCTACGACTAGCCAAGCTTTCCTTTTTCGACTTCTTTCGATGCTCCAGAGATTTTCTTTTTTTTTCTTTTTCAGGTGGACATACAGCTGAAATGCTTCACTTGATAGCGAAGTTCAATCAACAAGTCTTTCAGTTTTCTTTTCTACTCGCATCTTCTGATAGAACGAGCTTTCTTCAACTCTCTTCTTCTTCTTCGTTCTCTTCTTCTCTCCGGAATAATACAAAGACATTTAAGGTGCGATAGAAAATCGCCCGTTTCTTTGCGTCCTTCCTCTCTAACCTGGAAGGGAGTGTATTCTACTTGAGAAAGGATAGGTACGCAGCTACGTAAATGACTGTGTATGTACCTATCTATCTTGCTTATAGGAAGATAGAGTAGTATGTAGATAGACGAGTGTGTATATATTTCTTATAAGAAGATAGATAGAGCCATAGATAGGTGGCTATGTATCTATCTATCTTTCGTATACTAGGGTAGATAGACACATAGACAGATGACTGTCTATCTATCTATCTTTCTTATAGGAAGATACATAGATAGATGACTATGTATCTCTTCAGTCTTTCTTATAGACAGATACACAGATGGCTGTGTATATCTTTCTTATAGAAAACTGAGAAGCGTAAGCCGAGAATGTGGGTATGTATATATCTGTTTCGGTAGTGGTATATATTACAACGCGAAAAAGAAGAAGAAGAGATAGATAGCTTTGCTCTCTTGTATAATTCTGTCTTTAGGAAGTTACTTTGGAAGAAGATAAGAAGAGGAAGAAGGACAACGAGGGAGGGAGAGGGGGAGAAGAAGAAGAAGAAGGAGAAGAACGAGATTGCTTGAATGTGTTTTCTATCCCTCGGAGTCGCGAGGTTAATCAGTCCTTTTTCTCTTCTTTCTTTTCGACTTTGCATGCGCTCTACATATCTTTTCGCATTCTCTCACGAATACGACCTGACCTTGTATGTCTATAAAACGCCACGTGCTTCTCCCCGGAGATATACACCTATATAGAGAGAGAGGGAGAGATAGATGCAGGCATATAGATTGGCGGAGAGATAGATAGCTATCACTCTCTGCTCTTCATATATATACATTTGTACTGATATACATATGTCCTGTATGTACACTGGAGAGACGAGGAATGCTAAAGGATCGACATCTATAGATATATATAGAGATATACACATAGAGATATACACGTAGAGATATACATATATAGATATATCTGTGTATACGAACAGACACGAACAGATAGGCGTATCACGTACGTGTGTATCTATTTGTATATATATATAGAAATAGATAGATAGATATGTGTGTACATCGTCATAGAGGAGAAACTTCCTTTGCTCTCGTACTTCCTTCCTTCTAGTCATCGCTTCTCTCAGGAAGACGACCAGGGGTGCTAGATAGGCAGATAGTCCAAAGATAGTTACACTGATCAAAAATAGATAGATTAAAGATAGATAGATAGATTAAAGATAGATAGCATCAGCACTACGGAGAATGAAGAGTCTGTATCAGCATTGCGACCGATT
>NW_027158268.1:0-317 GCF_002600585.1 Cystoisospora suis
CTTTGGCACGTTCTCTTTCTTTTAAGCGGTGAGAAACCGCCTCGGATTCGCTGGCGACCGCTCGAGGGGTACGGTCGAGCGGTTCGCTGCGACTGTTAGGGTCCCCTAGGACCCATTCTCCTCCTTTAAACTATCTTCTTTCCTTATTCTCTTTGCGTGTTTGCTCTCTAAACATGTTTTGCTATTCTTATGCCTCTTTAAAATGAGGCCGGATCCTAACTATTTCCCCTTTCCCCGGTGGTGTGTCTCTCTGAACCGGCCGGTCGTCCCGCCTCCCTGGGAGGCGCGGTCTCTGGCCGTTTTCCCAGGACCTCCTA
>NW_027158269.1:0-241 GCF_002600585.1 Cystoisospora suis
TGTTTTTAACGGGAGAGGCCAAGATTTTTTACCGGTGTCCTGAGGAGACCGGCTCCCTTGGGGTGAGACGGAAGACTTTCGAGGAACTTTTCGACGTTCTGAGGAGAAGATCACATCCCATAATTCACAATGGTGTACACTGCAGGAGCTAGCATAACTACGGATGATACCCGGACAGCCGCAACAGTATATCGCACGGTTCCAGAAACTCCTCGTGCGTGCCCCGGAACTCAGCGAGACA
>NW_027158270.1:0-288 GCF_002600585.1 Cystoisospora suis
CCCGGTTTTCCACAGGTGTAACAGGTAACATGATGCGTTCCTGTTCTTCCCTTGTCTGTACTCTTAAATACAATTCCACTATTCTTTTCTCCTCTCACTCCCCATGATTCCTGATGTTGTTTCCTAGGATAGAAATCAGTCGAACGATTAATAGGGCTTCTAATGTCAGGATTTTACAATCCTGCCCCGATCGTCATCAAATATTGCCCTATTTTTACGTTTGACGATCGCTGTGAGAACGCACCGACGGCAGAACGACCAGATCATGCTGAGATAAGGAAACCAAGC
>NW_027158270.1:613-863 GCF_002600585.1 Cystoisospora suis
CCACGCAGCCAGAACGGCAGGATATGGACTTTAGGACCTCCACACACTCAGAAGAAAAGCAGGAGACCCCTACAGAAAGCGCAGAGGGGCCGGCAATTGTCCGGAAACAGCAGAAGGCGATAACGCAGATCAGCAGGGCGTGCAAGGGGACACGCCGGGATGCCAGGGAGAAGCCCCAGCGGCATCAGAAAGCTTCTAGGCCTCCTAGGGAAGGCTAACAAGCTTTACGCGACCGAAAGGACTCCAATAG
>NW_027158271.1:0-305 GCF_002600585.1 Cystoisospora suis
GCAGGGAAAGGAGGAAACCTCACGAACCCAGGGCAACGCCAATCAATTCTAGGGACAAAGAGGTCCCTAGCCGGAAAAGGACACAACCGGAAAAGCTAAGGGGAGAGCAGCAGACTGACGCACATCAAGCGCGGAGTCCGCGAAATAAGACAAGCAGACCGAACAGAGTGCCCAGAGGCCGGGAACGGCCAGATCACGCACTAGGCGGACTAATAATCAAGAGACGGGCTCAACAGGAGCATACCAGGAAAGGAACAGCCCCGGACAAGGCAAATTCAGCTCACCAGAAGCTTGAGCATCCCCAG
>NW_027158272.1:0-11731 GCF_002600585.1 Cystoisospora suis
GGGGGGGGGCTTCCCGAGTTTGTACCCCGGACATCTGATCCACCCCACCCGAGATAAGCTCCCAGAAGCCTACGGAGCAGATTCGTTCACAATATCTGTTTCCCGGAAAACCTCTTGAAGGTTAGGGTTCCGAAATTTACGTTGCATGCTGATCTTGTGATGTAAAAGAGGAGCGAACCTTCGGGGTATACGTGCCACCAGCTGCTCAGAATCATGATTTGCGCACCGATTCCACGACTCGCTGCCTTCAGGTCATCCATGGGTGAAGAAGACCCTTGAAGCTATCCGAAGAAGGATAGCTTCAAGCGTCTGGAGTGATATACAGAATCGTGTGCATGAAGACCTTACAACTTGTCTACAGTGTCAGAGTACATCGAGATGTACCAACCCACCGCGACTACCGCAGCCGGTAGATGTTCAACAGACCACTGCAGTCAGACGGAAGAACAGTCTGTGCCGAAGGCTCGACCAGTTGGTAAGGACTTCCTGCTGCCGCATGTGATTCGCACGATGGAGCGGCACCTCGATAGTGGCAGGGAGTGTCCGGAGGGATTCCTGGTGCACTATGGGACCACGAACGTGACTTACGTTTTCACCAGCTCAAGAGCTCAGGCTCTGTTCTCTTGTCCTTCGCAATCTCTGTGTCAGAACGCGGGGCAAGCGCACCCCCTTACTGTAAAAGCCCTTCAGCAAGGGCATAATTGAAGAGAAATTGACAGAGGCAGTTTGACTTTTATCTAAGAGAGCTATTGGAGCTGCCAAGCGACCAGTCCGGTGGTGTTGCACCCTTTCTAATGGCTTTCTTTCATCAGGGTTTCGGTGACCCTAAGTGAGGTTTCTTGGGCAACTGTGGTGTCCTCCAGTCAGTCACTCCGGACTCACCAAACCCCGTCCAGAGCATCGGTGCGACTTATATGAGTCCGCGACGCCTGACCCTCAGCTCTCTCCTCAAACTGATGCCGGAGCAGCCTGTCTTCAACGATCACCGGCACGCGATCGAGGTGCGGCTCGTCTATCTAGATTCTCAATCTGAAAGCAGCTCAGGCCGTCTCAGAGACAACATTCATAACGGTGCTCTCCAGTGCAACGAACAAGGGCTTCCAAGTATTTCTGAAAAAGTCGTCTCGGATCCGCGAAACACGCGGACGACTCGGGCTAAGATTTTCCCAGGAAGGATGGACAGGCCCCGTGTGTGAGTCCAGAGCTCGGTAAACATAGCAAAGGTTTGATCGTTGCCGATGTATTCAGCCGGGACGGACTGTCTGGGGTACGCCTGGGCAAGAGCTCGACTACTACGGGACTGTTCATCCGAAGCCCCTCTCTGAGAGTACAGCTCACTACGCGAATCTAAGAGGGAAGCCGGTCGCCTCCTGAACGGGTGACTCGAGGCCTTATTAGAAGCTCTTAGCACTCTTGGCACTCACTCTATTTCAAGGAAAGATTCATGAAAAAAAGAGTCCCCACGCAGCTCATCTTCATAGTGACCCACGGCAGTTGGACAACACAAGAAGGCAAGCACGTCCTTCGTCGTTCTCTTCAAAATTAACAACAGGCAGTGTGGAAGGGTAATGAAAGGGTATGCTATCTTCTAAAACTCCACGAGTCTGGCCGCTCTGTCTCTTTGTGCCCTTCCGCGCAAGAAGAACGAAGGATAGGAGGAAGGAAAGCATACCGTGGTTTGACTGGGGACAATCACCGCGAGAAACCCTCGATGATCATTGAGCCAGATGTTTGGTCGAGAACTCAGGCAAGGTGTTGAACTGGCAGGTTCCTGGGGAAACACATAAACAAGCAAAGAGGCTACACAGCATTGAATGCATGCTCTATACGTACAAGCGTAATACTTGCATACATGCCCATGCCAACAATACACACATACATGCTTAGATATGAGCAGGTACTCAAATGCACTCAGATACATTTGCAGGTACAGATACATAGATAGGAAAACACGTACATACATACATGTTTCACGCAGAACAAATCTAAGCACCCAGAGACAGAGACATCAGTCTCTCTCCACCTCTCTCTAAGTGAGCTATAGGAACAAACCTTCATATAAAGGACAGGGATCATGACTGTAAAGAAGAGAAATCTCCATTCCAAACACACCATCTCTACTTCTGCAGCTAACACAGTCAGACAGCCTTGACCTAGTGAAGGTCTTGAGTCTTTCTTTTGCTCTCTCTCCATAGTCTCTCCATACGTTTGTCATGTACGAGCACGTAAAGAGACGCGTACCTTTCTGCCTGTAGTCCTCCCACATCTCGATGTACTCGATAGGGCAAGCTATTTGAGCTCGGTAGAACTGATACCTGACAATAGTAACAGCAATATAAGCCACGGACCAGATCAGACCTCGCTTCTTTCTCTTCCTTCTTCCCTTTGTTAACGGAGAAAAACTGACAGTGAAGCTCCATGAGCAGGATGCTGGTATCGGAACACATTCTCCCTCGGATTGTTTCGCAGCTGGGATTGAGAGAAGAGTACGAACTGAAGCGATAGCCTCGAGAGTCATTGACTAGGGAATAAAGCTAAGACAGGTATCAAAGTCGTGCGCCCAGCCATTTTCTTAGTTAATCAATAGGCCATCCAGAGAAAGAAGTAAGGTATGGAGATAGGTCTCCATACAAAAAGAAGACATGCGAGACATTCAAGATCGACCCTGTAAACGGACATGCACCATTCATTTTCGTGCTGTACGTACACCTTCCCCTCTTCACTTCTGCGTGGACACCACAGGATCACCCTCAAAATTCCTATGCGCTTCTCCAACATGCTTCGTTCCTCCTCGTACTCCTGTTCTTTCTCTTTTTATTCTTCTTCCTCCTCCTCGCCTGTCCTCGACTATCTCTATCCTCTTTGTACTGTTTCCTCTTTTCGCATGCAGACACGCAGTCTACATCATCCTATCTACATATATATACGTAGACAGGCTACTGAGATAGTATTATATGTAGTAGTATATACTTCTGTTACATGCATGCCCCCGCAAGCCTGCGCAAGACAACGGTACAGACCGTCAAGCGAATCTTCCTTTCTTTTTCCATCCCCCTGGCTTGTTCTTCCGTCTTTCTCTGTGTTATGAAGCGCAAGTTGTGAAAGACTTTCTTTACGATTCACTATAAGCATAGTTAGAACTACTTAAAAGGTTGTCTTACTTGCACCGAGTGTGCTCTTCTCCAAGCTCCGTCGCACAACGAGCAAACATTGCATAGCGAAGAGAGCAGTTGTTCATCTGGTTATACTGCATGCTGCGTGGATCCTAAGGAAAAAGAAATGCAAGGGAAAGGAAGAAACGGATGAGTATGTCTCAAACCCAAAGGGATGAGAACAACGAGGGGAAGTGGCAAGAGAGCTTCCTTCTACCATTTCTAAGTTGATACACGCATACCTTCCTCCATAGGGTACAGAGACAAGGAGAGAAAGGAGACAGACATAAGAAGCAGGTTAAGAATGCTGACTGAGAGGTGTGCAGTGGCATGATATACTGTAGGAGTTATCAAACAAGAGGGACGTGAGAAAGAAAGCCTATCGATGTATACGTGTCTATGAGGAGGACTCTTCCATAGCAGACAGACCTGCTATCGAAGAGAGGCGGAGAGAAAGAAGGGTCTGGGTCCGGCAACCTCAGGAAAACAGAACGTGACGAAGCATGCATGCAACTTCTTTCTTCCGTGTGTGTGAAGCGAAAGTCTCGGTAACAGGTTTCAAGTGACACGTACAAGTTCACCTCTGATAAGAGATCTATTTCATTAAATCCCTTCTCGCTTCGACTCTTGAAGTCGGATGAAGAGAGCCGTGCTGGATGAAGTGGTTTTACTCAAGAGAACCACAGCGCTATGGAGACATAGGAATGTCGCGCTCGCGATAGCCATAGACATAGTGGGGATGTATAGAGAATGCCCTGCCTCCCTTCCTACACAGAGGGAACCCATGGAGAGACACAGGTATACAAACGTAGACAAATGGAGCGAGGCAACCAAACATAGACAGATAGTGAAAGTAGAGAGAGAGGCTGATCGTCGCCATTCGCCAGATATTGCAGTGTTTCACAGCTTGCTTCTCCTGGTCTATTCTCGGAGCGAAAAGTAAAGAAGGGGCTTACATCCGCATGGGGATTTTGAGTCGTTAACTCCTCCACGCTTCTCTGAAACATTTGAATGGGAGACTTCCCTGAGTCAGACATCCTGGAGGCCTGTACTGGATGACGGAGTTAGCAGGAGTGGTAGGTCACCGGATCGAAGGTGTCCTAGGAGGAAGGAAGCAGAAAAAGAGAAGAAAAACCAAAGCTTAAGAGAGTCTGGACACGTCCCCTGTAGTGGGAAAGAATCAGCGGTAGTCGAAGATACAAGGAAACTTCCGAAGAGAACGTGCAAACAAGCACAGGCAGGACACCGAGCCTGCAGGGCTTAGCCGCCGCCAGCTCGGGTGTACGTACACTCCAAGAATGCAGATGAGGTGCAGCGGTGTCTGATTCAGGGCTACATCTACTACTATCTTTCGGCTTCGTTCTCTTTCATTGTTATGTATACGGAGGCTGTCGAATCCAACGGAAGAAGAAAGCAAAAAGAGGAGACAACCTCAAAGGAAGACTCACCAAGGTCCTTCCTTTACGGGATAGCTGACCAGTGAAGTGTCTGGGTGAATAACTCTTGAAAGGTTGTCACTTCGAGATGTTTTTCTCGGCACATCTCTGTTTCTCCCTTACCGGACTCACCTGAATTTCCTCATCTTATTCTCCTTGTATAAGCCGATCCCAACAAGAAAAGAAGAAAGAAAGGGAGAGAGAACATGCAAGCGGCATTTCGTCCGATTTCTCTGGTTGTAGATGGATGTCCCACAAAGGTCGACTAGATCTGAGAGAGAAAGTAAACGTAAGAGATTGCTCTATGTGTCATGTCCACCAAGACACCCGACCTGAATTCTCAAGGTGTATGTACACTCGAGCTAGAAGCGGCTACTCCAACTACTCCTATGCCAACTACTACTAGTATCAGTACAAGTCGTTTTCTTTGTTTGTTATACTTCGCTGTCCTTTTTCTCTTTCGTCATTTTTCTTTTCATTTTCAATTGTTTCATCTTTCTGAAGACCTTCTGGGTGCACAAGATCCCTGGTTGAAGGGTTTCTCTCTTCTCTCCTACGTCTAGGACCTGACTCCTCTCCCGCCTCCTTTCTCGGATTGTCTGCCTTTGCTTCAACTCAGCTGCTCTGTCTCTCTCCTTTGCTTGCCGAAGAAGAGTTCCCGACTGTTCAGCTCTACACCCCCGCCTTTCTGATATTCTCTCTTCACCACTTTCTTGTAAACTCTTCCGCCTGAGTATCCACCTACTTTCTCCGGGGGGGCTCCTTTCTTTCCTTCTCTTCCGTCCCTGCTACTGGTATCCTCCTTCTTTCTCGTCGTCGTCTCTTTCTCCTTCCGACATTAAGACAATCCAGTCTTATCCTCTTCCCCTTGTGGCTTTGGCTTTTTTTCTCTATGAAAACGGACTTGGAGAAGAGTCGAAGAGAAGAAGAGGTTCTTAGAGGGGGGCCGATGTTTGGAGTAGGCCTTTCCTCCTGTCTCGTCTCTGGTGTGTATCACTTATCACATTCATCTTCTTCTTTCAAGATAGATAGATAGAAACAGAGGACAAGAAAGATGCCGAAGTACTATTGCGAGTACTGCGATATCTATCTGACACATTCTTCACCTGCGGGACGGAGGCAGCATGCCACCGGTCGGAAACATATCAATCAGAAGATTGAATACTTTCAGAGTACGTCTCTTCTTCTTTCTCTTGCTCTCTCTCTGTCTCTCTCCGCTTGCCTGAATCTCGACTTCCATTCTTCTCTCCTTCATTCCTACAGCAGAGGTCTTTTCCTTGCGCCAACAGAAAGAGGGTGGGACTTTGGAAGGACACAAGGCGTTCTCTAGAGAGGGCCCTGGAGAGAGGTAGATCTTAGACGGGAAAGGAAGAGCTAGGACACGGGTTGATGTATAGGATGTCTACTCATACAACAGACGCTTTTGCTATGTTTCTCTGTGTGCAGGAGACGTTGCCTCTGTGTGTTTGTACTTATCTTGCTTGCTTATGATCTTTATCTCCTCTTTTGCTTTATCAGCTTGCCTACGTCTTCTCCCGTGCTTGTTCGTTTCCTCTCTCTGTGCATCCCCTTCATGTCCACGTTCCTGGTCTATGAAAGAGGAGAGAAAAAAATGTTCAAATGTGAGGTTTCTTTGTAAGTGGTGTCTTTGAGTTGACCTGCCTCTCGGTTTGCCTTTCTCTCTTCCTATCGTTTTCTCTTTTCTTCAGATTTGATAAGAGAGCCTGATTTCATTCCTCCTCAGCTCCTCGATGGATCCATCGTCCAGAGAGCTGGTGGGTAGACGACGGGAGAGAGGCGCTTGAACACACTCCACAGAGTGGTGAAAAGGAGGAGAAGGAGAGGATACAGATGTCTCTCTCTCTATATATAGATATCGCAGATGTATACTTTCCTATCAGCTGGATAAACACATAAGCCAAGCGTATGTATGGGTAGTAGTCCCTGGGCGCTTATCTTCTCCCCTCCTCTTCTTTGTGGTTTTCTATTTCTCAAATGCATATGTGATAGCTCAACAGAGGTCCAGAGCTCAGAATACTTATTTCACAGTTTGTACGGACGTCCATTCCCATATGTCGAAGAGTCTGTGTCACTCCTTGTCGTTTCCGTCGCGCATCGCTTATAGGGGGGATCTACGTCCACAGGTGTGTGAAGGTCTCTTCCTGGCTGTGTGGGAGTATGTAGAGATATCTATTCATCCCTCTCTCTGTATATGACCGTAGGTAAAGCTAGGAGATACGTATAGGTGTGTGTATCATTGAAGCATATAATAGGAAAGAAGGAATTGAATTCTCGTCTCCCTATGTCTGACTCTCCTTGCGTATCTCTTGAGTTCGTTCAGCTCATTTTCATCCATAACGACATACCTCCAGGATATTCCCTCTTAGCTCCATGTACTGACCACCTACCATCTTGACTCTATCCATCTGTCTATCTCTCCCATCTATGTATGTATTTGGACAAGTCTATCTATCTTGATTCTATCCACCTATCTTCAGTTCAACACTATCTTCTGTCTCTCTGTCGTCATCTCTCTATCTCTGCGTCTATCTGTCTTCTATCTTTTAGCCTATCTCTATTTCCCCATCCAGACAACCCTCGATCTGTCCTATCCCACCCGAGCTAAAGACTGTCTTTGTTCCTCTTCCTTGCGGTGCTTCTCTTCAGTCCAAGCTGCAGGGCAAGGTCCTTCTGCCTTTCAGCCGATCGGTGGAGGTCCAGGAGGCCCAAGAGGTTTCAGAGGCGGGGGAAGTTTCGGGGGCCGAGGAGGGGGGGGAGGCGGAGGGTGTTTTCCCGGTGGGCGTGGAGGTGCCGGAGGTTTACTAGATGGGGGAAATCTCCCTAATGGCGCAGGCGGCGGAATGAGAGGAGGTTTCCGAGGTAAGTCAGGAGTCATGAAAGAATGAGTGAATGAATGAAGAGATAAAAAATGCTTGATACCCTTCATAATGAGGTCTGCTGCCGCTGCTGCTGACACTCTTGGTCGATGTCAACAGATCTCAAGATGGGCTGTTCATGACTCTTGATGAGAAAGAAACTAGAAAGAAAAAAAACGTCTCCTTCTCGATGGTCACGGCTGTTGTGATGGATAGATGATTCATGACTTGGCGTAGGAACCCTTGAGTTTTAAAGAGAGAGAGAGAGAAAGGAAGAAGATTTCAAAAGAACAAGAAGAAGACAAAGAAGTGATGAGAGAGGGGAGGAGGTCGAAAGGATGTGGGGGTTTGTGAGAGGGTGAGATTTGTGCGTGTTAGAGAGAGTCAGAAGGGAAGTTTCTCATGGAGAAATGGATGTGAGAAAGGTATAGGAATTAGGAAGAGTCAGAAGAGTAGGAGGTAAAAAGAGAGTCTCGAGACACGAGCTAAGTTAAGAATCAGGAAGAGATCTTGTCTCACGGGATAGGGTAACTAACTGCATTAAGGAAAGACACTAGCAGGAGAACGACCTCTACATGTATAGGTCGGCGAAAGAGGAGAAGAGAGGTGTCGAGTCGGAGCTCTCTTTTTAACAAGCTTATTGGACTGTCTAACGTTACCACTTCAAGCTGCTACTGCTTTTGTCTCTTAGTGTGTACATCTCCTTCTGCATGTCTCAATTTTCTTCTCTTCTTGTTGTTGAATTATAGGGGGTGGAGGCCGAGGACCACCAGGAGGATTTCCTTTTATGGGAGGTGGTACGTCACCAACTCTCTTCTTGTTCCTACTCGGACTTTCTTCTTCTTATGGTGGCTGCATAAACAGAGACATATAGGCAGTTGAAGATAGATATACTTGTACCTAAGTAGACCAATGATCGACAGATAGACAAGTGAGGAGGTAGGTCGTCACCTAAACAGACTGGCGGATAGATAAGTAGATACATCTCGGCTGTATGATACCGCATGCTGGCAGGTTGGTTTGGTTGGAGCCTTTCGTGTTGGTACATAAATACACGTGTCAGACGACAACAGTTGGGTATGGTTTTCTTTTTCTTTCGAAGTGTTTCCCTCTCTCTTTCAATCCCCTCCTAGTGATGATCTCTCTCGTGATAGTATACAACTCTTTTACTCGTTCTGGTGTATCTGCACGGTCTCTTCTTTCCTCCACTGAGAGGGAAAGGGTGCTGAAGAACAGGGACGAGATTCTCTTTCATCCTGTCGAGCGCAGGCAACGACTCTCTCAAGCAACACGACTACATTTCTTCTCTTTTAGCGGCGGCGGCCCACTTCCCGGGGATGGAAGAAGAGGAGGATGTCTGGTCGTTCGATTCCCATCACCACCATCCCCACTGTTTCCTTTCTTTGCTTCCTTCCCACATTTCGAGACACATTCTAATCCGTCCTTAATAGTTTCTATAGCACAGTGAGGAAGCTCTTGATATACGTACGTCTTTAGCCCCATACCTCTAAAAGCCCACGAATTGAGTGATCGTCTGGAGACATGCATGCATCCAGTCCAGTCGTGAACTTCTCGCTGAGAGAGAAGTCATGATGACCGGTCTTTTCTCTATTATCGTGATGAAGAAAACTGTCTCATTATCAAACTTCAATCCTGCTAACTCCCATTCTCCGTCCGTCCGTCTCCCCTTCTTGCCTAGCTTTTCATGTGTAGCTCTTCCTCCTGTATTGGACTCCTTCTTTGTCTGTTCTCCTTCTACTGTGACTGTCCTTTTCCTCTTCCTCTGACTCTTCTTGTTCTTCTAGGCGGTCCGCCTATGGGCCCTGGAGGTATGGGCGGTCCACCAGGCCGTCCGCCTCTCATGATGGCTCCTCCTCCACGGCCTGATGGTCTCGGTATGCGGGGAGGAGGTGCAGGCGGGGGAGGAGGGATGCCTCCTCCTGGTGGTCTTCTTCCTCATCATCACCCGATGGTAGGAGGAGGAGGGCCTGGTAACGGACCTCCTGGGGGTATGGGGGGAGGAATGCGAGGAGCAGCAGGCGGAGGAGGAGGTGGAAATTTTCCTAGAGGAGGGATGATGATGATGGGAGGAGGTGGCATGGGGGGGGTGCCTTTTGGAGGAGGAGGAGGTGGTCTAGGGTTTGATGGTGCACGGGATATGAGGAGGTGAAGGGAAGACAGAGAGGTCAAGAAGATATACAAGATGAAGAAATGCGTCGTCGTCTTTTCTGATTCCTGGCTTGTGGGGGATGAATGGGCGCAGTGGTTCGAAGAAAAGCGGATTATACTTCTTTCTGTCTCTTGAGTCTCTCAGTCTCTTCATCTTGTGTTGTGTGTTTGGATAGTCTTGAGAGGAACGAGTGGCGGAGAACGATGGGAGGTGTAGGTGATGAGGGAAAAACAGACGGAAACTTGAGAAGAATAGGATGGGCTTGAGGATATCCACGAGACATAGATTAGAGATACATAGATTGAAGACTGATTGATAAGTGTACAGATAGGACAGGCAGTCGGTAGTTAGGTAGAAAGGTAGGGTGATCAATAGGTAGATAAGTTTCTCCAGGAAAGAGAGAGAAGGCTATGAAGGGGTTTCGGTTGTCCTTTTGTATTGCTACCATCAACATACATATCGTGCAGTCCGCAAGACATGATCCTTGACCGAGCGCTTTACATGCATGCATAGATCTACAAGGCTCTTGCTCTACGAACACTCACCTTAGACAGGATGAATGCCGTCAGTTTCTTAGGGAAAAAGGGAGGTTCGTTGGGAGGACTTGCTTGGCTTCTCGATCATCAAGCCATTTGAGGGGACAGGTCAAGGTAAGATACGGCGATGCCATGTAAAGCGACCATGGGAAGTCTTGGACAACAGCTACTGGGTCCAGTGTCTTCTTGTGTGGCTACACCTTGCCGCACTCCCATGCTACTCATCGTACGGGGGAGGAGAGAGCTAGATCATAAAGAAGAGATGGAAGGAAAAGCTTCGATGGCGTGTATGTTTGAAGGGGGTGCTGTAAGAAAGGACGGTTTTCTGACGGATAAAGAAAAGGACAGAAGAGGGCTTCTCCAGGCTTGCTTGATCTTGGTGAACAGACAAAAAGTAGAAAAGAGGAACCGGTGGGAAATCTTTTCCTAGTGAAGAAAAAGCCAAGAGAAAAAGATTCCAGAAGAGAGGAATGCGAAAGTAGCTCAGCTACGGGAAATCAAGCATATATTGATATCTATAGACACGTATTTGTGAAGGTGTGATAATAGAGTTTTTGCGAAACTCTCCTGACTTGTCCACGAGCTAGAACTTCACGTGCACCATCGGGACACGTGTGTATAGCGTCATGTCTCTGTCCCTGTCTCTAGCATGCCTGCTGTACACACTCTCGGCATGCGCACATCTGCATATTATATATCTGCTTGGAACAGGGGCCGGTTCACGCGACCGGCTTTGTTTTTTGGATGTCTGTGTTGGGTGTGAATTGTATAATGAGAGGAGGGGATTCTGTGTCTACCTCGGTGTCTACCGGGGTAGGCAGCATCAGACTCATAGTAACTCGATGAGAGGGATGATGTGGGGATCGACTGGTCGAGGATCTTCTTCCGCCTCCTTGGCTGTCTTCTGTCGTTGTCCGCGATGTGAGAGAAAGAAAGGATTCAAACCTTTTGCTGCTCTTTCAATTTTCTTGTCGTCAAAGAAGTCGACGTGACTGAATCGTCACTTTCTCCTCAATTCCTCTCATCTGCGGAAGAATACAGTTTCACACTTTTCTCACAGAAACCACGGGGGAATAGCGACGATGACAGGGGCGCCTCTGACTGTTTACTCTGTCTTGCTATGCACATCACGTAAGACAGTTGACTAATGGCGACACAACGCCAGCTGTCTATACAGAGCACACGACAGACAGGCGGCAGGAGAGTGGAGAATATTGTTGCTGCTCGGATGAGAGTTTCCGAGCCACATTGCGAGGAAATACTGATATTCTCACTGTAGAAATGTCCTCACTTACAGCAGTTCATAATACAGGCGTCTGCCATTGCTCTGTGCTCGAGTACTACACGGAAAAGACGATCCTTTGAAGGACACCGATAAGTATGGTAGTGGTGGAGCGGTAGGGTTCCTCAGCCGTGTCGAGGCAACCCAGATTCCTTCAAGCGAACAGGAGAATGGCGCGGCGGCGTGGGACGGAGCTTGTACTGCTAAATTCTCGAACGTCGCGCGGAACAGGAGTGTGTTTCGTAGCGACCCTTGTCCGCGTTTGTGGTCTAGTGGTAG
>NW_027158274.1:0-178 GCF_002600585.1 Cystoisospora suis
CTCGGTTAGGGGAACAGGGAGGCAAAGTTGATGGCCTAGAAAGTACCAGAAAGGAGAATCTAGTGTTTAACAGAAGTTTTGAGGGCAGAAGGAGTCTGGAACCGTTAAGAGGGGGAATACAAGAAAACGTCGAGACCACCAAGGATGAGGTGAAGAGGAGCTCGGAGCCGAAAGCCCG
>NW_027158274.1:716-938 GCF_002600585.1 Cystoisospora suis
CCAGAGCATAAGGAAGAAGACTCGCCTTCGAAAAATCAACACAGGCAACAGAAACGTCGGAAGGTTAGTGAGGATTCAGCCTTGGGCATCACGGGTCGAAGAATTACGAATTTAGGAAGTGGTGACAACGAGGATTCGGAGAGGACAAAGTTGGAAGAGGGCTTGGAGGATACCAATACGGAACCAGAAAGCCGCTTACTGGTTGATTGTGGGAGAAAACGA
>NW_027158274.1:1546-1683 GCF_002600585.1 Cystoisospora suis
GTTGGTAACCCCTGTGCATTCGGGAACTCACAAAACAACCTAAAACAAGGAATCATGGGGAGACTTACCGAAAGGAAAGACCCGGCGGAAAGGGAACGACCAAAACTCACCCAGGTAGAGGAACAGCGGAGTGGTTT
>NW_027158275.1:0-6703 GCF_002600585.1 Cystoisospora suis
CCCTCCTACAAAGAGAGCTGGGAAAGAACCCAAAGAAGAAGAAGAAGTAAGGTCGGGAAAGGGCAATCGGACTGAGAGAGAAGATCATGGAGATACAAGAGAAGAAGAGGAGAAGAAGAAGAGTGAGGAGGAGAGGAGTAGGGAGAATAGGAGGAGTAGTATTTGTGGTGGCCGTGGAGGGCTTCTGAGGGGGTGTGGCGAGTCGTTCGTTGGCTGACCTGATCCGTCATTATCATGAGAGAGCCGTATCGGAGACCTCTTGAATCTTCTGTCTTGTCGTTCACCTGCAGACCAACGATCTTCAAAATACTTTGGATTTCCTTGTTCTCCGTCAACTGCTTAAACGACGCATCTCGCACATTCAGCAACTTCCCCTACAAGGTGAAAGAAAGAAAGACAGAAAAGAAGATAGTGAACAGAAAGAACGAAGGGGGAGAAAAGAAGAAGGAAGACTGACTAAGAAGAGGAAAGCGGAGAGAGAAGAAAGAGAAAAGACAGAGAGAAGTGAGACGCAGGTGGCTCTAGTGGATGGGCAAGGGGACGAGAGGAGGAGCAATGCATGCATTCATTCATTTACAGTTGAGGAAAGAAACAGAGGAAGAGCAAGAAGAAGAGCTCATAATAATACACATAAACAACCTAAGACAACACCTGCCTTACCCACCCCCTACCACCTATCCTTATTCTATTTATCTTTAATCTATCTATCTATCTATGGATTTCAGGTGTATGTACAGATGCATATATATATATATATATACAACACCGTATGAGTCATTGCGTGTTTCTCTTTCTGTCTTTCCTAGGGGGACCATTTGGGTTCCTCTTTTCTTTCCTTTCCTTTCATCTTCTCCATTCTCATGTTGAGTCTTTCCTCGTCTTTCCCTCAAGGAAAAAAGACAAAAAGACAAGAAATGCAGCGACGTTTGGACAAAGAAAGAACGAAGAAGAAACAGACTTTCACAAGTTAGCGAGATCGCGTCTAAAGTGAGAAAGAAAGAAAGCAAGAGAGGAGAAGAAGAAGAATAAGAAGAATAAGAATGAACTGGACCTCGCCTCTCTCCAGCCACACCTCAGGCTCATTCTATCTACGTCTATCTATACATACACACATTTATAACTATATACACATACATATATAGATAGGTAGATACATACATATAGAGAGAGAGAGACAGGCGTACAGGTATATATGTATATGCATATATAGAGAGGTATGTATAGATGTATGTATAGAGAGAAAGAGACTGAGGGAGAAGATGACTGACAGCGACACATGTATCTGTGTCTCCGTTGTGAACATGGCTTGTGTATCTTCTTATTCTCCCCCTCTCTCTCTTTCTCTTGCTTTTCTTACTCTTAAGGGGAAGACGCCGAATCGATCTCTTCCTACAACGGACAAGCCAGCCAGACACGAAGTCTTCGCGCTATCTCCTTCTGTAAGGATTAGAGTGCACTCCTGAGAATGGCGACCACCTGCATCATTCGCATCTTCAAGCTTAGGAATCCCAGAGAGCCTTTCTCTCCCCTTCGTCTTTCCCACTTTCATTTGCTTGCGGAGCTCCACCTAAAGGGCGAGCATACGGAAGATCCGCAGAGAGACAGACCAGAGAAGAGAGAGAGAGGGAGGGATAAGAAACATAGAGACAAGCAGAGGGACTTCATACTAGATACTCTAGACATACCGGTAGGTATAGCTAGAGAGATCTATAGAGAATGGAAATTGATTTGTCTATATAGATGTAATACAGAGATATACTGTCGAGGGTAGGTAGAGAGATAGAGAGATACTACGGCGAGTATAGATAGATAGATAGATAGGGAGACATGTATATACGTATTTGGCCCGCTGGACTTGCAGGATGAGGAAGATGCCAGCCATGGAGAGAGACAGAGATAGACTTAGACAAGAGACGACTATAGAGGAACTTCAACATACACAGAGAAAGGGGGGAGAGAAATCTATCTTTGATCTACCTCTCTATCTATGTCACTTAGTCTATCTATTTCTCTCCCATTAATAATTTTCCTCTTTGACTACATCTCTGCTCTACACGGCCCCTCCTTCTCTTCCTGTGCATGTTCTTTCCCCCCATACACATTTCTCTGCATGCAAACAGCACTTCATACATACACATCTATCTATCTATCTCCATCTATACAGGTGAAAGACAGAGACAGAAGAGAGAGGCATATAGATACACAGATAGATAGATAGAAGATAGATAGATAGATAAATTAAAGATAGATAGATATATTAAGAATAGACAGATGAAAGATAGACAGATAGATTAATGATAGATAGATCGATTAAAGGTGGATAGATAGATCTTTATATAGCTTCTGTTGTTCCGGTCTCAGAGGCAGGAAAGGGGTGTGTGGGTTCCGTAGACAGAGAGGTTTTTACGATCATGGTATGTAAAGCGGGTGGTCATTCTCATTGATACGAGAATGTACGAGTGAATCTTTGCAGGTTTGAAGAGAAGGAGCACTAAGGAGTTTATCCTCTCGCAGGCCTCCGGAGGGGAGATGTTTCTTCTCCGTAGCTGTTGATAGAAGGGATTAGCAATGGCCAAGTGATCTTGCGTTGTGATGCCTATGGTGATGAGGCAACGCATGGATTCTATCTCCTAGTATCTTTGCTAGTTGAAGCAAGAAGCTTCTTGAAGTAGTTACAGAGGAGGTGTAGTAAAGGGTGGAGAGGTGAGGAAGGTCGGGACACTTCTGAGGGATAAGAAGGAGCAGCAGCGAAGATATCTGACAGATGTATGCTTAAGGATCAGTAGAGCTGACAGATACATCAAAGAAAAAGAAGCGAAGCGGCACTCTTTTGATTCAATAGTATGTGGGCTGACCCTCTTACACTGGTTTCAAAGGAGACGGAAGGACATAATGGAATGTCCATTCAGTTCTGTCGATCTATCTGTCTATCTCTCCCTTCTCCTTCAAGAGACAGTGTCAAGTCTACTCGTCCGTTTCACACAACGCCCCGGCACCCTTTTTCTGTCATGTTACTTACTGGTAAGGAGAGGATTGATTGCTTAGCTTGACCGCCTTACATGAATTTTTGGCTCAGCGAGGCGTGCAGGCAGCCGCTCCGCTTCGGAGATAGAGGGTTGCGATAGATGGATGGATGGCTGAGTCAATGAGAGGCGGCTCTGAGGATCTTTCGCTAAGTGGTTTCTGTGGTCATCACGAGCGAGCTGTCTACAACGACCCTTTCGCTCGTTCAGTTCGGGGGGTTTTGTCGTTCAAAACAACGAAGCTAAGTAGACGACGTAAGGAGTCCTCTTTCTCACTCACCCTGGTGGCAGGACAAGAGGTAGGAGAAACTCTCAAGGCTGCTGGTAGTGTATAGATCAGTTGTCACTGCGCATTAGATGTGTGTTCATTCTGCTGATTCACCGAGTGAAAGAAGCAGAAAGACCCTAAGAGTCAACACAGAAAGGGCAGCTAGGAACTCCTCAAACACTCGCTATTTTCGCGCGTTTACTCCATGCTATCAGCGAGATTTTAATCGGCATTGATCAGAGGACTTCAATCGCTTCCCTGGAAGTCGTTCTATGTACCCGAGTCCGGAAGTTCGAAGAAATCCTAGGTGTGCTATGTTATCACAAGCAAATCGTCATTTCACTCCGAGAAGGCTCTCATTCGTGAAGAAAGACTCGGCCCCCCTAAACGAGCCTCCGGGTTTCCTGCACAACCTTTAATCTTTACCTCTTGAGAAACAACATGGCTAATATAGAGGTAGTCCGGTTCACTCATCGCCCTCTCACCTCCATCCGTACCAGACAATGTTACACAGTAGGCTTAAGGAAGGTTGTCACTAGTTTCCCGGTTCTAATGCCTGTTATATCTGTCCCGGTCAGAGTTAGACACTTGGCAGAGCCAATGTGAATATAGACGTTTGGACTGCAAAAGACAATGATCCGTGTAGGAAACCGGTGAAGAATGGACTCCACACTTGGCTCGGTTGGACAAAGATTGACAAGAATAAGAAGACCTCTCGCGAAAAAAAGGCACAACAGATTACCGACATGAAAAAACTGATCGCGCGAGGACACGGCGGGACAAAAACGGAGATGTGAAGGCCGAAGTCAAACTTTGTGACTGCAATTCGCTGTGCCTTCCGAAAACGACAATGGATGACCTAAACACTCTCCATTTCTCGTCTCCCCAATGATAACGCTGGCCGCCTGCTGTCTGCAATACATGTGTCTCGGCGAGGCATACTCACTCCCAAGGGCTCCGGACTTCTGCAGTTGACGAAGGGAGAAAATCGAATTACATGCCTCAGCGTGGCGCTCCTTTCCTTTCCCCTCGTGGGCCAAGCACCTGTCGGCCTTGCTGTCTTTGGATTTCACCATGAAGGTTTGCCTCCTGTTGCCGCAAAGCTGCCAAGTCACCCGAGCCTTGTGCAATTTGCTGCTGAATTTGTCCGAGCTGCGCCATCAAGTCTCCGACGCGTTGTTGGATTTCGAACTGTGCAGCGGCTTGTGCGTGCTCCCTGTGTCTCTGAGCTTCCCTAAGTCGATGTTCTAGCAATCTTCCCTCTCTTCGCCACAACGCAGCCTGTGATCGAGCGAAGACACGCACTGCGTCTCGAAGCGGGCGCTCCCGGCGCGCAAATTCTTCCAGCGCCTCAGTCCGGTCTCTTCTAACCGACTGAAGCAGCCGGTGAAATTCATCCCGACGTGCCGCAGCGTCGGGCGGGGCATGTGGAGACCTGGACTCCTCGACCGCCCTACGAAACAAGCCCAAGAGTCTCGCCTCCTGCTCGTCCTTGAGGCGCACATAGTCACGGCGTTGTTCCTGCAGTATGGGAAGAGCTTGAGTAATCCAGCCGAGCTGCCTACAGGGTTCGCACATAAGACGCTGCTGGGGTGGATGAGGGTCTGGAGGAAGGCCCAAAGTGTCCACTGCGCGGGCCTGGAGCGTTGGCAAGCTACCTGAGTGTCGTCTCGGACTAGGAGAACCAGGACTTGGTGGTCGCGATAAGAAACCCGCCGAAGCCGCCGGAGGAGAGAGAGGACGAGGCGGTTGTTGTTCTCCTAAACTCAATCTTTCTAAGGACCTACGCGTAGAAGAGACCCCTCTGCCGCCGGAAGACCCTCCGCCATCACCCGCCCCCTTTCTGCTGCCTCCCTCTGCAAGTCGCCGGGCAGTGAGCAATTCTGTGGGAGCTTGGTGAGGCAGTGGTGGATTCACACCAGTAGGAGACAGAAAGCTTCTGCTTTCCCTGACGGGAGCATCCCTGTGTGAATCACTCCCCGTCAAGTCGGAGCCCGCTTCGACGCCAGCGATTCCTGGCCCGCTGCACAACGCAAGCACGACGCACGACGACTCCTTGCTTACAATTCTACTCTCCAGAAAGAGTCTACAGAAGTCAGGATAGGGGACGGAGTCCATACACCGTCTCCATAAGATTGCGCCGGGTCGCCGAGAACTTTGTAATTGAATGATGAGCCGTGATAATTGGAGCAGTCGACACAGGAACGCACGTGGGTTCAGCAACTCAAAAGACGCAGGCGGTGGCGCAGCCCGTCCACGGCCATCCACACCGAATCTGTGCTTTCATTAATGCGGTGTTCGAGGCGGCGTGTGCCAGGACTGAGCTCCGTGCCGCGCCCCATTCATCCAGCGGACATATACAGCGGTCCTGTTTCCGACGTCAGTGTTGACACCACTAAACGCCTGGCCACTTCCCGCGCCCGAATCCAGCCAAGAGAGACGGAGTGTCCACGGAGTTAACCTGTTTAGCACCTGTGCGGTTGCACGTTCACTGCCAGTAGTCGCGAACCAACTACAGAGTTATACCGGGACTGACAAACAATTCTGTCCGCCTTCTTCCTATATGCTTACCTGAGCGTCTCCTCCGATTCCCCGGCAGTGGCAGCTTGTACCCCCGCTTCCGAAGCATCTCGTACGGCGCATTGGAAAAGAAACAACAACACTACGGTGGTGACCATGGGCCCGACAGACAAGCAAAGAAATGTGAAATAGCAGGTCCGCTACGAGCCCATCTTCTGCCCGAGGCTCCAGCTGTGCCTTCAGACTCAGATGCGCCCGGAGATATCAAATGAGGAACATGCAGCAGACGTTTGAACTGCTCACTACACCCCGTTGCGGAAGCCCGGTAACGAAGATAAGCGATGAAGGTCTCCCGGAGCAGTCCTCCTGCGGAAACCAGACTCACGGAAACCAGCTGGAGTACTATACAAACAACAGACCGCGACTCTCCCGCTGCACCTCCGAAGCGAGCGTAGCTCGTGGGCAACGGGCACAGTTCCGCTCAACGGGGAGAGAGACGCGTTGGGGCGGTCCGTAAAGCGCGCGGACAGCTGCGAGACTTGCTGCGCTCCTGTCGACTCGAAGCTTTTCCTATGCCTGCAACACGGACCCCTTAAGGAAATGGCGGTGACTGCAGCACAGCTGCTTTATGAAGTCGGGGCCGGATTTGACGCAAAAAGTAGGGGGTAAACAAGATCTAGCGGTCCCACGAAAAAAGAACAGTGTGGAGGGGAGAAGGCACATTCCTTGAGCCGTGACCGATGGTAAGGCTGCTTCGAGTGTTGAGGGCTTGGGTGCCTCCACGTGAACCGGCGCCCACCGGCGGGTGCTCGTAGCTCTCATGCGGAGTTAGCTGTGCTTCAGCTCCCCTCTGTGCTGCCGCCGCGGCCGCACAGAGGGGAGCTGAAGCACA
>NW_027158276.1:0-315 GCF_002600585.1 Cystoisospora suis
TCCGGCTCCTTCTTAACTGCACGGTCTATTTCTGCTGTCGTCCACGATGTATCGCTGCTCGTCAGCGAAAACTGTAGCGGGGATCCTGACGTCCTGCCTGCTGTGGCTTCCATACGCCTACTCCGCCCTCCTCGGCGTTCTTGGTTTCCACAAGGGAGAATCACGGAAAAGAGTTCCCGGGTCACAGCACCAATCTGTAATAAAAATGTGAGACCGGTGAGAAAATGGAGAAAACGGAGCCAGCCGCCACTGTTGGCGGGGAGCTCCCAACTTCACAATGTTCTCTGCCCACGCAGTTAGCTTCCCCTAGGAAGC
>NW_027158277.1:0-310 GCF_002600585.1 Cystoisospora suis
TCCTTTCACCTTGTATGTCCTCCTCACGCCTCTGGAATCCTTCCTGTCTATTTGCACGTCCTGGAATATCTTGTAATCTCATAGGTCCACGACCAAACCAAGCTTCCCCTTTATGTCGTGACTCATTCACTCGTGGTGGTCCTACAAAGTTAGGCGGTTCACGCCCCCCGTACCCTGACATCCTCCCGCGCTCATACCCTCCTACGTTCACCCATGTCGACAATCTTGAACGGGGGGGGTCTCCATTTGCGGCTTTCACGGCCGCATACATGTAAAGAGCCATTCTGATTGCATCGGATAACGTGAACGG
>NW_027158277.1:562-823 GCF_002600585.1 Cystoisospora suis
TAAACGCACTTTCAAACTTGCCCACGATGTAGGGCGCTCTGATCTTGGAAGCGCCAAAGTATACCACCTTCTTGCCTTTGGATCTAAGAAAGTTACAGCTACTAACAGCTTCTCTTCTTCAGTTAGGCCCAACCCTTCCATGTAGATTTCCATCTGTGCAATCCATGCTGCCGGATGCTCGCCTGTAAATAAAGGAGGGGGCATCGACGCGGCCAATACCCTTGCATTCCTGTTTTGAAAATCCATGTGCGCCGCCGCACG
>NW_027158277.1:916-1125 GCF_002600585.1 Cystoisospora suis
AGCGAAAACTGTAGTGGGGGTCCCGACGTCCTGCCTGCTGTGGCTTCCATACGCCTACTTCGCCCTCCTCGGCGCTCTTGGTTTCCACAAAGGAAAGTCACGGAAAAGGAGTTCCCGGGTCACGGCACCAATCTGTAATAAAACTGTGAGACCGATGAGAAGATGGAAGAAACGGAGCCAGCCGCCACTGTTGGCGGAGACCTCCTAAC
>NW_027158278.1:0-319 GCF_002600585.1 Cystoisospora suis
CGGCTCCTTCTTAACTGCACGCTCCATTTCTGCTGTCGTCCACGATGTATCGGTGCTCGGCAGCGAAAACTGTAGTGGGGGTCCTTTGACGTCCTGCCTGCTGTGGCTTCCATACGCCTACTCCGCCCTCTTCGGCGTTCTTGGTTTCCACAAGGAGAATCACGGAAAAGAGTTCCCGGGTCACGGCACCAATCTGTAAAAAAATGTGAGACCGGTGAGAAAATGGAAGAAAACGGAGCCAGCCCCTACTGTTGGCGGGGACCTCCTAACTCCACAATGTTCCCTACCCACGCAGTTAGCTTCCCCTAGGAGGCGTAAT
>NW_027158279.1:0-614 GCF_002600585.1 Cystoisospora suis
GTATATATGCGTACGTATATGTGTTATATGTGTCTACGCACGTGGTATGTGTGTGAGTGAATGTGATCTGCGTTTACGTATGTGTCGCATGTGCGTGTATGTATGCGATGTGTATGTGTTTCTGCATAGTTGGTATATGTGTGTATACATATGTGTTCAGTGTGGATTTGAATGTGATATGTGCGTATGTATATGTGAGCTTTGTGTGTGCGCATGGGTGATTTATGTGTGGGTATATGTGGTACGTGTGTATAAATATGTGGTACGTGTGTATGCATATGTGATGTGTATGGTATGCACATGTGCTACAAACGTATATCTATATGGGGTGTGTATACGTATGTGCTATGTATATGGTTGCAAATTAGGTATCAAGGGAAAGCAAAAGGTATTCGCTAACCATTTAGCCTTAGCAAACACGAGACAAAATAGGAAATAGGCACGGGAACGACACCGGGACCCCCGGCGAGCCACAACGACTCGCGGGAGCCAAGTCACCCGCCGGTGAACTGAGCCGGCAAAAACACGGTTTCCATTCGATCCCGAGCAAGGAACCGTGCAAAACGAAGAGGAAATGCACAATTAACCGAGTTTTTAACCGAGTTTATGAGATT
>NW_027158280.1:0-370 GCF_002600585.1 Cystoisospora suis
TAGGATTCCACTGGGCACATACACTCAGCACCAACATGGACATGTAAATAGCGCTGCGAGTTTCGCTCGTACGGAGCTGAAACCTAGCGCAATCGACTCCCCTCGATTTCCTTCAACTATTAGAAGTCGTGGGAGGTCCCCACGGGCTCCCTGGGCTGCGTTCGCCTCCTGCACATGTTGCCGGTGTTCTTGAGACTTCTGTAAAAAAGGTCGTGCAGCACTTCCCCCCTGTCGACACGTTCTCCTGGGCTTGCTAGCCTTCCTATTGGAGTCCTTTCGGTCGCGTAGAGCTTATTAGCCTTCCCTAGAAGGCCTAGAAGCTTTCTGATGCCGCTGGGGCTTCTCCCTGGCATCCCGGCGTGTCCCCTTG
>NW_027158281.1:0-35955 GCF_002600585.1 Cystoisospora suis
TGGTCGTCTTATTTTTTGTCGTCCCCCTGTGTCCCCGCTGCCATGCGCTACGTCACTCTTCTCGGTTGAATTCTTCTTCGACGTGGTGCCAGCGAGGGGAGCACCAGGTCCCCAGCTCGTATCATGCGGAGGAAAAGTAGGCCTACCATCCACTCACTGTGGCAGCATGGAGACCGTATCAGAAGCGGACATCGAGAGTCCCGTCGAACTGCAGCAGCCTCCTCTTGCCTTTTTCAGCTTATCTGTGGTATGTTTCACTTGAGAAGCAGTAGATAAGCAGACAGGCGCTGACGATTGTATGTTCTGAACCAGCTGGGCGCGCCCAGCGTCGAGCTCCGACACCTCAATGAAGCTTTCCTGGAGAGTCTGCCCTAACAGGGTCTGGATCAGTTTTTCAGGATGCTCCGCTGCCAGTACCGGGTTTCTTCCTGCAAGCGAGAGCAGTGTGTCGGAGAAGCCTGGCTTGTCTGCAGCCACAGCGCTCATGGGACATTACCAGGTTGGCGCTAGAAGGCGGCCAGGCGAGTGGCGCATCTACTAATTTCTCGGCTTCTGGTCCCTCATGGCATCGGGGACCAGTAAGCCTTCTCGTGACCGACGAACCATTTTGCTGCTTACCGTGCAGGATATAGCTGGAATCGGTTACGCCGCCCGTGCCACCTGGGCGAGTGTCGCACCGTACACCACAAAAGCGCCTCCGCAGATCAAAAGGTTTTCTCGTTTTCAGTCCAGTCTGCACTTAGTACGATGGAAAGAGGTACACCGCATATCAGGCGAGGAGGAGACTTCTACCGGCAGAAACTCGGCCGCGTTTGTTTGGTCCTACCTGGCCCTTGGTTGCCTCGCGCAGTCTTGGCTTTTTCGCACTCAGCCCGAAAATGTCTGGCATGTTTTCTTTTCGTTGTTTTCGGAGTATGGACTCCCTCCGTTGCTTCAACAAGGATCTCGCTTACGCCTACCAACGGTTTCATCTCGGGTGTCTGTGAAAAACTCGGCGTGTTTGACTCGTTTGTTCAGCTTTCATCCAGAAACGCAGCAACAGAGTCTTCCGCTTCGAGCCCGACCGGATTCCGTGATTTTGCGAGCCATTGCCTTGGGCGGAGCGCTCCTGTAGTTGGGCTCGGCGGTCCGATGCGTATGACTTACCGAAACCCTCCGGATATACCCGTGCTGGGTCCATCCGCTTTCGTTCTACGCGACCGACGCGTCCCCACTCATGTGGATTGTGCGTTATCTCTGTACCAATTCTGTCGCGCTGGTAACAGGGTCGCTTTCGCCGCTTTGGTAAAGTCCCGAATGCGTTGTAACGTTCGGGGACTCTGTCGTACTGCCCCACGCAGTTTTATCCCTGCAACGACAGCGTCCCCTCCCATGTACAGCAGGTTTCTGGTGACACCCACAACTGCCCGATCCTCTCCCATCATAGTTTCTCAGTTGGATGCGTTTGATTGTCCAAGGAACTCCTGTTCCGCCGACGACCTGGTACCTCTGTTTGCCAGCGCGAAGCAACGCCGCAGTTCTGTGGCTGTCCAAGAGGATTCAAACAAAACCGGTGAATCTAAAGATTCTGCAACTACTGCGCACCTTCAGTCCGCCAGAAGTCCGACTACCCGGGACACAGCTGCAAGACCTCACTCATCGAAGGAAGCCCATGCAGGCTTTTCGTTCTCCTTTCCCAAAACCGGGGGATATGTTAGTAGCAATGACCTACGGAACGGGAGCTGCGTCATCATAGGGGACCAGGCGTTTCGGGTCCTGCAGTTCCAGTCTGTCAAAATGGCACGAGCAGCGGCGTACGTCCGTGCGCGTTTGAAGAATTTGCTCACGGCAGCCACGATTGATCACAGTTTCCGGTCAGATGAGAAGCTCCGCGTACCAGAGATCACCGTGACCGAAGCGACTTTCACAGGATTTCGATCAGGGGCGTCGCGCGGGTCGCATGGAGCGAAGAAGGCCGGAGCCAAACACCAGGAAACAGAGATTGCAGCTGCGCTTAGAGCTGTTGGTTTAGAACGTCCCGAGGCCAAACGTGACACAGTTCTGGTGTTTGCGGTGAGCAGGAACTCGATCAAGTAACGACCATGGGGCTTGAGGACCAGGGGTTCTCGAGAGATAACAGGCTTTCTCCCAGAAGTTAGAGTGGACTGTTTTTGTCTTGTAAAGGGTGATAAAGAAGTGCTCTGAGGGGGACGGGCATTTTCTCGGTGTAGCCCCTACACGGTCCTCATCTTGCCTGCGCTGGCGGCTTCACTAACACGTTCTCTAGCTTCGCGCTTGCTCGCCTGGAGGGAGTACTTTCAGTTCCGCGTGGAAGCGTCGTCCTGTGTGGGAATAGAAGGCCGCCAGTGTAAGTGTCGACACCTTCGTCTGTCTTCGTAGTGGTGGACAGAGAAGATGTATTTGATGGTCGGACGGGCAGCGTCAGCTTCGGTTGGCCAAGTAGCAGGCGAAGGTTTGGTGTTGTTTCTTTTTATGTGTAGAACAGGGACACTTGGGAGGATATCTTGATATCGGACAGAGATATTGTCGAGCGCATCAGCGGGTTTCTCAAAGAAGGAATGGACGTACGGGTGAGCCAGGAGAATCCCCGAACGGTGTAGAGTGTGTGAGTCTTCACGAAGAAAAAGGTACTTGCCTCTCAGTCATACTTCAAATCTGAAAGTTGGGGCGAGCGGGCTGGGGCGCTGGACAGAATGAATTCGTTCTTTTTTCCGTGTCGTGTTCACCCGGTCGGACAGTTACTGCGAACACCCGTTCACTGTAGATAAGTACTTTCAAAAGGGCCAATTTCACATCTTGTGAATGTTCTGACGGTGAAATCCTTTACACAGCCACAGCGTGCTGCACGGTTGGGCAATCAGAAACGGGATAACTCTTGCTGCAGCTCGACTCACTGACAGGAGGATATTCCTCAGGCACAGACACGAGGGTTCAACTGCTCTGGTCTTTCTTCTGCAGTGGACAGACATAGTGGCGCCCGGCTCGCACTGGGTCTCCGGATCACGGCTAAGGCGCCTCAATACCTGAGAGATCGTGAGCCAGGGAACCCCGCGCTTTGTCTTGCTGCATTTGTATGTCAGTTCGGCTTATGGGACGGTAAAGTCATCGACGTTGCTCTCCCAGCTACTGAGGCTTACACGGTGAAGGAGATCTCCGGGGAGAAAATCGAATCAGGCCGTGGAGCCCCAAGTAAGCCTTAGGCCCTGCTGTGCGGTGCCTGTTCTCGCGACTGTTGCAAGCTGCCCGTGTGTGGGGGTCCCCGGTCACGAGACACGCGTGGACTTGGCGAAAGAGCGATCGGTCTAATCACCGCACTGAGAACTCTGTTGTAGGAGACATAGGACTGAGCCCGCGCATGCCGAGGCGCCGGAAGCGCAGCACGTGAAGAGACCAGGATGACCGTGTCAAGTTCTACGATTAGCTGGTCGAATGCAGCGCAGACGGGTGCCTTACATTGCTCGGCTTCTCTGTTCCGTTGTTCTACACCGGCTCCTGTGTATCTGAGTGTTTGCTATAGGCCGGAAACAAGCAATATTAGAAACTGGGGCACGGGTGTCGGTGCCTCATTTCATCGAGGAAGGAGATCGCATTGTTGTGCGGACTGGTAACGGTGACTTCGTGAAGCGCGTTGGCTAGCACCCTGAGGGAGTCCATGCGTGCGTGTCGAAGACGGTATAACTACGCTGACAATCACGAAATGGCTCTTGTATTTCGCAAGTAGCGGGGACACTGTCTCTTCCGTAGTATCCCCGCTTTGCCGTCTGAAGTCGCGGACGTCTGGAATGCCCAGGTTCCTGAGACCTGGGCCGAAGAAGGCCCCTTGTTTTTGCGGGGAGCTCACTCGTGCGAGCTCAGTGCTTCAGTATGGCTCCCGGGGCACCGTGAGCACGCTCCACTCCTCGGGGGGACTTCAGGTAAGCTACGGTATCGATCCTCCTAAGAGGGAACAGCTGTCCACTGTCCAACACAATTCTTCTGAAATTCCCGCATGCGGCTGCGATGAGATCTTCGTGATGTGAGTTTGCACGCGCTCACGGGGCAGTCTGACCCAAGATTGGTGGCCTCACTCTGCTCAGCCTTCGGCCAGGGTGGGCACGTGTGACCACCGGTCTCCATGCCTTCTATGCACAAGCAAATTAAACACCGGGGCCGGGAGCCGCCAACAATGGCAAGATCTTCGCCCACCGTCGTCAGAATCTACAACTCTTTTGAGCTGAAAATGATGAGCGACTACCGGGCCTTCCCGAAATTTTTGCTCTCATCGCATCGCCTGCTGGTAGCGGAAATGGGGAAGAGAGGGGTTTGCGTCCGTATCTATATTTACGTAGATACGTATATATACAGCCGACTTCAGGTGACTATACAAGCACTCAAGGCCGGCTTCCGTTCAGCTCTCTTCTCCAGAGCCCTCATGTAGATGTACACTTGTCCGATGAGTAATTCAGTCGATTTTTCTGGTCAGGGCTTTCGTCCGTATGGGCGGCGGGATCAGCTGGGGACAGAACCTTTTATGCCCGCAACCGAGAGCCAGAACTGTAACTTAGCAACAAAGTGAGTTCTTCCTGGAGAGTACTGGAAGATCACGGTGTCTGTGGGAGAAGTTTCTCCCATGCTTCGATAGTGAATACTGGTACCGGCGGCGCTTCCCGGCCCTTGATCCTCTGCTGCCAAGGTCCCTCACGAACTAAGATAGTGATGACACTCCTAACAAGCCCAAAAGTTACACTGGCGGAGTAGGTTTTTTGGTAACGAAAGCTATCCTTCTTGACGAACGTACTGCTGCGTGCCCGCCCCGGGTGCCGCACTGTTGCTGGTTCAACAGTCAGCGGGCCTACCGGAGGGTAGGCTAACCGTACGGCGCGCCGACTCCACCAGCCGGCTTGCAGAACAAACGGCGAAAATGAAATCGATTTTGCATGCCGTCGGAACTACGAGATGTTGCACGTGTAATCTTTGCTTCAGGGGCTCAGAACTGTCGGGTGCTCGCGGCTCGGCCGCACGCAGAGGCCAGTCTCGCTCATCCAGAGCCAAAGTTCCATTGCAGGCGCTCGGAGGGGAGCGAGACGCTAAGCGTTTTTCCGTAGCCCCAGGCGCCACGGCATGGACTGGAACTCGTGTACTAACACTAGTGTTGGAACAGTGTGTAGTTAGAGTGCATGCGTTCAAGTTCAGGGTTCCTCTACTAGAGCACCACGTCTCCTGGCGCGGAGAGCTTTTGCTACAGGGATAGCATACTTGCGGTGAAGGTACGGTTATTGAAGAGCACCGATAGGCCGTTATTTAGAAGCACTAGCCAGGCTGGTGCATGCCTGGTCCTGGGTGTGGCGTTGGTAAGATACTCTCCGAAGGGCACGATGCATTCCCATCCTCGAGACACCCCGGGGGGCCTGAGAGAGCGACTCTCGCAGGGGTGCAACCTACTCCCGTCAGCGAGACGTGTGCGCAGCCTAGTGGAGAAACCCAATGACTATTTCCGTCACGCTGATGAGCAGGGGCGGTTGTCGAATCCCGTCCGCGGTGCAAGACAAACCCACAACAATACTCCCGGCAGCACCACCAAGCTGCCGCTGGAGACGGGTCTTGCAGTTAAGTGCTTTACACCTGTCCGCCCTGCAGTGCTTGCATGCGCTGCCGTGGTTGGCGCCGTGGCTCCCCCCTGTCATGCCGTTTTTTATTCCAGTAGGGATGAAGGAACTCTTCTTTTCTTGGTGGTGCTAGTGCTTCAGTTGACTGGAGACGAGGCCCTGTCTTTTTCGCTTTACATACCAGAGGAGATTTTACCCCTTCAGCTCTCTTGCGGTAAAGAGCAGCTTCGTGTACAGAAATTACCGGTTGGGCCCGCCCCGGAGTCTCGACCCCGGTTTAGGCGCTAGGTGTGTCGTTGGAAGATTCCTAGCCTCCCTTTTTGATGCGCTGCTCTGCTCGCCTCTCGATTTTGTAAGCCTTCTGCTTCCTAAGCCTCGGTGTCTGCTGCCGCCCCGGCACTACGGACTATTGCTTCCGCGAATTTGTTTTTGCAAGGATAGTTAGCCCCCTTTCTTTGTAGCCGTGGCGGCGGCGACTGCACGGATTTACCGGCTCTACTTTGCGTTATGAACTGCACCTCAGAACTGGGGAAGAATCGCGCCTGCGCGGGTGATACTTCATGTTTTCATGAAGAGCAGCGGGAGAATGAAGTTGAAAACATAGCTCCAGAACGGACACCCGCAAAGGCGCGAGACTGGGAGGGGACGGGATTCTTTTTGAGGAAGAAGTGCTCAAAAAGACGGGGCAATGCAAGCGCATCGAATTTCCTGGACAGCTCAGCTCCTACCGGGCAGCGTAGTTGTCAGAGCGGCGCCGTATGCCTGCTTAAGGCAGGCAGTGGTTCAGTAAAGATGTGGGAAGAGGAGCCCAGGAACGGACAGGAGACAGGCCACAATAGCATCACTCGCCTCACCTCGGCGTGTGCTTTTCCGAGAGACACTCCGGTGAATAGTTCTGTCCTTCCAGAGAAAGGTCCCGGGCCGACCCCGGGTCAGTTTCACGAGAGAAGTGAACCCCGACCCGTTAGAGAAAGATGTCATATGGTGGAGCAGCCCCTCCCCGTTAGTGATGCTTCTCTTGGGAGCTCCATCCAGCCGTCGTGGGCAGATCCCCCTCAGGCTTCTAGTGAAACAGTGAGTGACAAGCTTCTGCCAGCGGGGACAGGTCCTCGTTCCCGGTTACCTGATGTCCCCTGTTGTCCTTTTCCCTCTTTTGCTGGTTCAAGAACAGGAAACGGACAGGAGGACATCCTGTCACCATCGCAGGAGGGCGGCGACACCGGAGAGTCTCCACCGTTGTCTTGTTGCTGCCCGCCACCGGGGCAGTTTCCTCGAGCAGACGGAGGCAGCCATGCAGAACTGCTAGACCCATCGCAGGCATGCGGGAAACTGGCTTCCGACCAACAGCCGGGCATTGCTGAGACGTCCCGTCTCCGGCATGCCGCTTCCACACACTTCAGCAGCTGCAACGCCTTGGCGTCACCGAAAGAGGCTGCTCTCCAGCTCCGCGTGGACTCTCCGGCAAAGCGGAAGAGATCACTTTTTAGCAGGGAGTCGCGGCAGCTCGCAGACGAAGGAGGAAAAGAAAGTGTCCGTGGTCCTCAGGTCCCTACAATGCACCGTGGAGCGGCAAAAACTGAAGTGGATTGTAGAGAACAACAGCTTCACCAAGCTAGTACAGGTGATCTCTTATTAGATGAGGATGACGACGTCGTTATGCTTCGGCAGCAAGGGGGACGGGTGAAGGAGTTGCGGGATGAGCTCATGGCGAAGGTGAGCCAAACAAGACTGGTCCAGCTAAGGGACATGTTCCTCGATCCCAAGCGGAAAAAGTCGCATTGCTGGACCCCAGAAGAAATAGAACTCTTGCAGGCAGACTACCGCCAGAACCACGAAGACTGGGTGGAAGTTCTTCAGGTAGGCTCTAGTGGGTTGGCCAATGGAATGAAGCTGGTAATTCCCACCCTATTCTCTCATCTGCGCCGGGGGAAGATGGTCTGTGTTAGGGTTTGGGTGTGTTCGTCATTGCAGTCTATTTGACTGTGACTGCCACGGGCACTACATATTTTGTGTCGAGTGCTCTAGAAGACACGCAGGCACTTAGCTTCTTATCCATCTGTTTGTGTAAATGAGCGTTGGCCTTGGTCCGACAGATGTATTGTTAAAAAAGAAGAGATTGAGACGTCTCGTGTCTTGACTTTTTCACATTCAACGGAGCCTGAATTGACGAGGCTCCGTTGAATGTCCAACTGTAGCGACATTATTCACGACCACACCTGTGCTATCTCCTATGGTAAACAACAGAATAAACGTAAGAGCCGCAGGTGCTGGATGGAATCTAGGACGTTACAAGATACTACTGCCTCATGTGCACCCGCGTGTATCTCAGTTCCTCTGGTTCGAGGATTGTGCAACAATAGTTACAGCTATTCAACTACCGCCTGGTTAGGGAGGGACGAGACAGTTTTCGTGACGGTGACTAGTAAAAGATTTCTCTGTTACCCAGTCTTTCTTCTTAATCATACACGGGAGGCAGAGAGCATTTTTTGACTGCCGGTGTCATTCTTTCAGCCATGGCAGGCGATGCCACTGCACCTCCAGACAGTGCCATTTACGTATTCGTTTCTGAAGAAAGCTCCGCTGAAGTTCCCCTCGATCTTCTGCAAGCACACACCTCTCTTCTTCCCTCACCCGTCGGGCGTCGGTGTTTTCCATGCTATCCTTTTAATCGAAAGGAGGCCGCGAAAAAGTAGCGTCAGTTCACGGCATGGACCGACACAGTCACTGAAACTTGACCAAACTGAAAGAAAGCCTACAAGCGATGAGTTCGGCAAAAAGACATTCACAGTTGGGGTCGAGGGCAGTTCTCGCCAGGAGCCGGAGCACCAGACCTCATCTGGGTTTCGCACCTCGCCTGCTTTGAAGGTACGCCTCTCTGCCTTTGATCGGAAAGGAACCAGCCCAGGGTTTCTTGGCTGTGAGAAACCAGCTGTTCTGGCTCCTTCCTATCGGCGCCCTTAGTGGGAGCAGTAGAAGAACTTGTTTCCTCTGCGCTCGCGGCTGCCTCAGCGGTTGATTCAGTCCCTGTCGGGCTAGTTCCAAGCAAACCTAAGTATAGAGATTTCACGACTCAGTCGTTACGTGAAAGATTGTCACCAGGAGCCGCGGCGTTATTCTCGTCTGTGTACGGAACAATTGGCCGTGAGCCGTCATGTCAATTATCAGCTTGCCTTTCTGTTTCTCTTTGGGATGATGCTCAGGGCTCGAAGATTCCCAGGGGAGTCGGTCGTTCCAAAGTCGCGCAGCCTTCCCTGTCTCCGGTGTGTGGTCTCCCTTGTAAATCGCATCACTCTCTTGACGGCGTCCTTGCTACTGAGGATGTGGCTAGGCTTGCTCTAATTTGGGAGCCGTACCAGCCACCACGGCAGGATTCTTTGTGTCTTGGAGCGACCAGCTACGCACGGCAGGCACCCTCTCGCTACGTGGACTCAGCTGGTAGTGCTTCGTCTTCTCCTGACTCTCTTACCCCGTCGCTACACCTTCCTGACGATGGTTTGGAACCTGGAGCTTTCTCACATATCGTCACGGGTCGTTTGTCTCTTTCCTCGGACTCTCTTCCTCTCCCGATGACCCCGCATCATAAAAGCGCGACTGACGGGTGTTCAGCTGCGAATCTCCTGGTCGAGAATGACCATTGTGTCTTGCCGTTTGCCTTCGTCTCTCCGGCGCCCCACCAGCCTGTTGTGGGCCGAAGGGGTCCCATTAAAGGGACGGCAGGGAGCGATGCTCTGCAGCACCACAGAAAATTGCAGAAGCTTCTCAAGCTTCAGCAGAGGCTTCTGCATCCTCTAGAAGACGCGCCTCTTCCCGAAATCCGTTTTGATGGCCAAGTGGTTGCTTGCCAGCTCCATGGCTTCGTACCGTACATGGAACGACAAGAAGGAAGAACCGCGAGGCCAAAGAAGAATTTCTCTTTTCCATCAGAAAGAGAACAAAGGGGTTCGTCTCGCGACTTCTCACGGAACGGAGAAGGAGAAGACGGAAGGACCGATGTTAAGGAGCGTGAGTGTGAATCCCGATCGGACGGACGTGAGGAAGACACCTCCAGAATGACGGAGGATGGAAACAGGGACGAGTCAACACACTCGACTGCTCCCGAGCCGCCTTCGCAGGCAGCCGAATGCGCCGGGAGCTCAAAGAAGGAAGGACAGAAGAAACGAATTTTGGGACTGCGGCAGAGAGTGCTGTTGTGTGTACGTCTCCACGATGACCGTGTGGTTCTGTACGAAATAAGACGTTTCATCAATCAATCTGCTAAGACTCTCGTTGAATGGGAGAGACAGGTATGCGCGGCCGAAATGGAGATTGCAAATGCAACCGCCGAACTGAGTCCTTCGAAGACGTCGCGCTTTGCTAACTTCTTCAAGTCGGGAAGGAAGTTTCGTTCCACTTCGTGTAATGAGACTGCCGTCCTCCCTGCGTCAGCAGCGTCTCTGCCTCTTTGTCAGAACGCGGGGGAGAACAACGAATTCGGATCTCTATCGCATGCTGGGAGCGACAAGGCCTGTACGGATGACAACATTATAAAGGCCAGCAAAGAGCGAGCGGACGTTTTGTTAGGTGAAGCTTTTGAGCAGGGGCCCGGGGAAGCTGAGGCACATAACGGGCCCGACGCGTTAGAGTTCGCTCCGGTTGATCCGCTCCAGAAGAGGCCTAGTGAATTGAGGGAGAGTGCTGCGACAGCAGGAGAGCAGAGGTGTCTCGCTTCCCAAGGAGAAGGAGAAGGAGCTGAACACTCTGAAACCCTCTACACAGGAGAGGCTGGTGTGGGACTGCCAGGTGGTCTTGAAGGTAGGCGTACTGACTTGCTGCTCCCTGGTGCTACAGGGACGAGCAGCAGGACAGCTGCCTCTCCGGATCGGACAGAAGAAGGAAGCGAAGGCTGGGAAGCAGGAGCGGAAAAAAAAACTACGGTGTCCACTGGGAGAGCGGCTCAAGCAAGGAAGAGCCTCGATGGTCTGGCAGATTGCGGAAGAACCGAGGCAGGAGTAGATCTGCTAGAAACAGGCACTGGCGGAGACGGGAATTACGACGAGGATGCACGCGAAGTAAGGCTGCGGAAAGGGGAATTAACAACTGGAGCAGACACGGAACGGGATAAAAACCTTCGTTGGCAGGCCGCCTCACAGGAGCAAAGAACTGATGTGGGCGAAAGCCATGCACCTGATGAATTGGCGGCTACTCCACATCTCAGCAGAGAGCAACGAACGTTCCTCAGTAGCGGGGTAAACTCGCTTGCCACAGACACTGCGCTCACTCACAACACATGCCAGGAACAGACCCGGGGCCGGCAGACTCCAACTGCAAGTGCGGTCGAAATTCCTCTTCAGACGCTGATAGGAGATGTGGGATCTACCGCTGTCTCGCTGTCCATGGCTTCAAGTGCAGCGGGAAGATCGACGAGAAGAAGGACGAAGAAAACTGTGAACGTACATACGCTGGCTGAAGCAAAAACTGAAAGTCCGGGTTTGTCGAAGCGACGTCTTCTGCCTCTTCAAAGAAAGTCGGAGGGCAGGTGCGGGGACTGCACACTGGATTCTGTGTGCTGGTTTGACTGCGCTAACACCGACAGTGCGAAGCCGACTTCACGTAAGTTCTACACGACGTACTCGTTCACGCGTACGCGTGCCCGCGCTCACTACGGGCAAACTCTCCAACCGAAACACTGTGATCTCTTGTATGGGTGGTTATCTATTCGTAGTCAGTCGGAACATATGAGGGGTAACAGGATAGTGTAGATAAAAACACCTGAGCAGCCCCCCGCAATCGGACACGGACGTCCTCTGACTGTTGGGTTGTAATTCCGGCACACTAGAGTATCAGGCAGGAGAATCTCGACGGCAGAGTGCGGTTTCTTGTGCTTTTCATCTGAAAATAAGCAGCGAAGTCAGCAAGTGAATTGTGTTGGAGAAGCGCTGAATACCCTTGTGTGACTCGTGTGCGCTTCATGCGTGTTTGGTCCTGCACGCCTGTACCCCCGATAAACCAGTTTCAGACTGTCCTGCTGTCCCGCTGACCTCTCTCTCTCGTCCTATCTCATTTCGTCCTTGCGACAGTACATGCGGGTCGATCAGCTTTTCGACGATAATGATAGGTCTTTCAGAAATTCCTTCTTTATAGGTGACGCACGTAACTCTTGGCGTCCGTTCCTTGTGTCTTTTGCTGTCCAGTTTTGTCTTCGCGCCCGCGCGTGTATGCCTACTGACACACACGGAGTCGCAGAGGTGTGCCTGTACTATCGTATAAAGGGAGGGGTGCGTTGCGTGGAGGCGCGGGGATTATGATGGTCGCTATACGTGCCTGAACCGTCCTTGTGCCCATGGAAGTGAAACGAGATGCCACCACGAGTTTCACCGGAAGCTGCGTCACGTAGTTCTCTTTGGTTCCGGCTAGGCGGCGGCACCCTCTTGTCCTCGTTTCAGTGTTGCTGATGCGTATGCACTGTTTTTATTATACACCGTAGCACTACCGAGGCAGTAGCATTGAAGGTCCTGGCCTCGTTTCATAGAGTTTAGTCTGCCTGGATTGAAAGTGTGTAGTGGTAGGAAGGGACGTTTAGGCTGAGGGGGTAAGCCAACAGCCGATGGAACGAGGAGCACAAACCATTTGAAACACGACATTGTCTTTGTTTCAAAGTCGCTTCCCGACTCCGTCAAGCGTTCAAGTTTCTTTCCTGCTGCTCAGTGGCTGTTCCAGGTAGTCCACACCGGGGGTTTAGCGTCCTACTTTGAGCGTCCTAACTGGCCTGGTGTTTGCAGCAAGCAGGCGCGACACGTGCCGCTATGCCCGAATTTCAGGGTCGCGTGCTACTTTCTGCGAGCCGTTTGCGGTGTTTCATGATCTCCAGTGGAGCCCGAAGGCACTTGACTCTATTCCTCCAAGTTTCTCATCCCTTGGCGGGAAGGAACCTTGGTCGCCGAAGCCGCATGTCTCTGCTGCGCATGTAAAGGACAGCGGTGCGAGGATAGGTTCCGGCCATCTACAGCCGCAGACTGGCGACGACGTTGCCTCCCTCCACCTGGACGGGTTACCACTGAGAAGTGAGGAAAGCTTCTCTTCAGTCAAACAGGAACCTCGGTCACCCTCGTCATCTCCCAAAGAAAGTGTCTTCTCCGGGAACACGTCTACGTGCCCCGGCCGCACTTCTGGCGATCCCGCTCCCGTTTCGTTGAGTTTCATCTATAGTGTTTATGAGGAAGATGAAGATATGCCATCGGCATGTCCAAAGGCACCAGAGGACAGAGATAGCGGTGTGTCCGTCGCTGCTGCCTGTTCCCTCCCATTGTCGGAGGCAGGTCCGCCACTAGCATCCGTCCTTGTCCAAGAAAAATCCGAAATGAAAGAAGTTTCAGTGAACCCCAGAGGAGGTCGAAATGTTTCTAATATCTCGGCAGATGGAAAGGGTCCAGTGGATCTGCAGCAGATCAAAGACGAGCCAGCGGAGAATCTCACACAAGGACGCGACGGAGCTGGTGCAGCCGAGAGGGACCCCATGGTGGATGCAAAGTCTCATCCGCTGTCGTTTTCAGAGAGCACAGAAGCTCCTCAGACATCTCAACCTGTACGGAGGAAAAAGCGCGCTATCTTGTCGTACCTAGCAGCGGTCGTGGCCGCCCCGGAAAAGCGTTCAGGCAGCGTGTACATTAAAGTGCCGGGAAGCGAGATAGCAAAGAACCATACGGAGGAAGAAGTGCGCGAGACACGTGATCCAGCTGAATGTCTTGTCCCAGCTGTTGAGCCGGATCTCGGTGCTAGACAAAACGACAGCACGAGGAGAGTTATTCTTGGACAGCTTCGAATGCAGGACGCTTTGTCCTCTGCGTCATCGGTAGGAGGAAAGATTTGCGTGTGGCAGTTAGAACCACTCTTACAGCAACTGCCTGGGTCGGCGTCCACTCCACCTTGGTACGGCAACCTGGGGTCTAGTGGTGTGTCTTCGTTGGTTCCCCTTTCTTGGTGCGGAGACAGGAAGCGACAGCGGCCGAGGCAGCACAGACGGAGAAGCACTACAGCAGACAGTTTCTCATCACCGTCTCCTCGAGGTAGCAAGGGGTGCAGGAGGCTCTCGTCTCCTGATCGTGTAGCCTTCTGCAAACCGAGTGATCACGCAGATCAAGTGGATCTTCTCCTCGAAGATGTCTGCCCTGGACCGGGAACGTTAGCACCTGAAAGACCGGTGCCGAAAAGAGAAATGCCATCGACGACTTGGCGGCGCAGTTCCATCGACAGCCCAACATGGGTTAGAGGACAGGCCGTATCTTCTACGCCTGCGAAACTGGCCGCCTTGGGTCACCAGTACAGCTTAAGCCCTGCTAGGGTAGTGAGTGCAGGACTGCCACCTTCCTCCGTGTTGTCATGCAGTGTTGCGCCAGAAACAAGAAGGGATGGCGGCTGCTACGAACGAGAAGCAGGGGAATGTGAGCCTAATACGAACGTGCAATTCAAAACATCCGTGCCTTGTTCCATTCGTCGTGGTTCCACCTGCGAGCATCGCGTTTCCGCCGACCGAGGGGCTTGGGGATGCCGTGAGGCGACAGACTCGGGCGCATCTGAATGCCTGTGGTCTCGTTCATCTTTCCTGGTCGGTCAATACTACTTTCCCGCCGGGTGTATTCCCACAGACGTCAGCGCGACACCCGGACTGTTTCGTGCAAAGCGGACGGGAGTGATACAAGGCAAAGACGTTGGTGCGGCATCACAGCATAGGCAAGACGGAACTGAGGCACGAGCTCGACAGACGATCATTGTTGAGCAGACCTTACCGGTTATAATCTCGACGGATACCGGAGGTTTCCTGCGGGCGTGGCGGTGTCAAAGTACGTTGCTTCATCAGTCCCCTCTCCCGTCCGCGTCCTTCTTCTGAGTGCCGCAACCGGCTCCAAGCAGTTGCACACTTCCACTTGGTTTTTCGTACACTCTCTCTCCTTGCTGCGTGCCTTAACTGCGTGTCCGCTTGTGGTGCTCTGAAACGCTGGCTTCGATATCGCAAATGACAGACAGGTGTAGAATGAGTCGCCCAGGGGAGGTAGAGGTTTGTCACGGGTCGGGAAGTGGACACGAACAGACGGTATGACAGGATAGTCCACATTTGAGTCGGGTAGGGAAGAGTGCCTCGACAGAAGTGAGTTCCGAGCAAGTCCAAGATGTGGAGATACACGTTCGTGAAGACTCGAACAGGAAATGCCTCTGCTCGAAGTGTAGTCTGTGTACGTCTAATTCACCCGTTGCCTCTGTGTCGTGCGTATTTATTCCGGCACTCCACTCCTCCAAAGAGAGGCTTTTGTCCAGGGGAGAGGCTCCGGCTGGGCACCCTAGAGCGTTGCCCGCTGTACGCCAAGCAGCATCTCAGGCGCTGTACGCCAAGCAGCATCTCAGGCGCTGCACGGGTGATCCCGAGCTAGCATACTGCCAGCAGAGTTTTTGCCTCTTTCTGCTTTGTTTATAGGTTCTACTACGTCTTCCTGTCTTGCGGCTCAGCGGATCCGCGTTAAGCCTCTCCTGGCCTTAGCGGTCAACCAACAACTCCCTTGTCTGGCGGCAATTGGGTCTGAAGACGGGCGCATACGCATTTGTGACATTTCAGCGCTCCTTTCCCATGCTCTTTCCGATGAGTTGGCTCCGTCTGTTACTGTGGCTGAAGGGTCACGTAGTTCGTCTGACTACGGACCACAGTCCCATGACCCTCTGGAAAATTTCAGCGGTACATCGCGTTCAAACAGCGGAGCAGCGAATGTGCCCAACAGCCTACGCTCGTCACTGAAGGAACACCGTGATGGTGATGGACACCGGGCGGCGCGGGTTCCGTTGGTATTCAGCAATCTAGATGAATGGTTTAGTTCGTCTTCTCGTCCACGGTCCCCGGCCGCTCCACTGATAACACTTCCGTCTCCTTTAGGAGAAGACCTTCACAGACTTTTCAGGAGAACTCACCCAGTACGCAGTCTTCGATGGATTGCTGGGGGAGCTCTCTTGGGTGCGGTGTATGAACAACCTGCATCGGAGAGGCACTTGGCAGCTTTCGGGAGCTGTGCGGCGCTATGGTCTCCAGGCAAAAATGTCTTCGACGATGTTAATGACGCTGCTCAACACAAGCTGTTCTGGGCTCGCGCCGCTCAGCACTCTCAAGCTGCGAAGTTTTCCCGGCTTGTCTGTGTACACGTCGCTCATGCAGCAGGCGCACTTGATCGAACTGAAGGGGCGAAGAAGGAGATGTCGATGTGCAGTTGTCTAGCCAAAGAGGACACCAACCGCGACTCCGGTCTCACCCAAGGTTTCAGCTGCAAAACAAACTGTTGCTGTCCCCACGAAGGAAGCAGCCGGATGATTGCGTGTGACTTCCTTTTTACAAAACGCGGGGGTATCTTCGGGATCAGCACTGACACGCTTAGCATGCTGCATTGCTGGAAACCAGGAAGCTGGCTATTAGGTGACGTGGAAGATGTTGGCGTGTTGGCGAGGAAGACAGCTGATGAACGGCATTTGAAGCAAACATTAGAGCACTTCGAGGCTCAAAAGGCAGTTAGGTTGTCAATGGCGACCCGGGCTGAAAAAGCGAAGATGCAACGTCAGGCTGCCAGCGCTAATGAAGATGTAGACAGGGCAAAGCAAGGCGAGAGCCTTCCGTGCACCCGAGAAGCGCTCATGCATCCGTGGCAAAAATTCTTGAGTATCCGACCAAGGACAGTTGCCGTGATGGAAAACCAGCGCGCGGAAATTGAAGAGGAGTCTGCGGCGCTCGATTTGTTTGCTGACAGGGAAATCGTAAAAAGTGTTGCGTGAGTTGGCCTTTCCGGGACTCCCTCCTCCCTTCCGTACCTGCTTGAGGCAGATGTGAACGGACGATTTGCCGGGCGATACGGCAGGGGAGACAGGAGGGAGGCGGTGAATCCGGCCGGTTACAGCGAGACAGTAACGGCGACGAACCGCCGGCAACGGGGTTTGATCCCCCAGTTGGGAGAAATACTGTAGTGGTCACTTTTTTTTACTATATGCTTGTCGAAACCTGTCAAATCAGACTCCGTCCGTGCTCCCTCAGCCTTTTCTTTCTTACAGCTTGTCCCGGGATTCTTCGGGAAGCTAAGCAGAGTGATCAGACGGATACGGCTCGCCTAGATTTGCTCCTGCTGTTCAAGTGGAGAGGGATATAGATACTGTATGGACAGTAGATAAGCAGTCAGCAGAATGCAAACTACATGACCGAACAGGAGTCCATGAGAAGAGTTACACTCGACTGTTCTTTGTAAAAAAGGCATCACCCCGAGACGACCGCTACGCTAATGTCCTTGCAACAAAGACCCCTTGACAAGGTTGACGACGCCATACACACACTCCTGTGACGACGTTTCTCAGGACGCTGCGGAGCCACACTCCTGCGCCCACACATCCCAATACACTGTGCGTGTTCAACCCCCGCTTCCTGATACCCGGGCCAGTCTGGTGACACGCAGAACCCCCATACTGCCAAGCGAGTTAAAAATAGAAGCCCCCGTAGTCCGTTCAGAGAAGTTCACTATTGAAAAGAAGAGAATTCCAGCGTTTCAAAAGAAAGTAAAACCAAGACAGGAATGGCCAGCAGGCAACACCCGCAGACTCTGGCGATCGCAGGGGCACAACTCGCCCCACCTCGCTTCCTCCATCGCTACCCACGAACCCTCATACCCCCGGACCGCGCCAGGTGGGTCACTCTCCTACCTCTTTCCTGTCGGTTCCTCTGCGTCTCAACACCTGCTACCTTGAATACAGCACACCAGGAACAACTAGGAAAGTTCTCAAGCCCTGAGGCGAGAGCCAGCTCACTACGTCACGGAGTATCTGAGACTACAGGACTACCTTTTCACGGTGAGCAGTGTAACCCCTGGGAGCTGTGCTTCGCCCGATACAAATACGACCCGCAGCGAAGGAGCTGGACGCGCGACAGCTGTCACTTTGCTACCTCTCGACTTCCCTCTATACCACCGAAGCTACTTTCTCCTCCAGATGATCGCACTTCCTCTCCACCATTATTGAGCAAGAAACCCAATGATTCTCCCGACCTCCGTAACTCTCTGTTATTACGGGTTGCCCTCTCGAACCATTGGCTGCGGCGCTTACACAATCCCCCAGAATTTCACTCTGTACAGAGTCACTGGTCCTGAGAAACGCAAGCGAGCGTGAGTGACCATCAGCGGGCTTTCTTCACGTCCTTGGCTTCCTTCACGTCCCTGGCTCGCGTCTCCACCGACCGCTGACCTGATGTCAGCGGAATCATTGTCTTGTGCTGTAGCAGTCTTGGACGTCTTTTTCTGAAAGAAAAAGGTGAACACTCTGTCGAGTGCATTGTGATACACAGGTAAGAAGTCGCTCCATCGCGGCTGCGAACTCAGCTCAGTAGACAGGACAGTGGACTGTGTGCTTTCCTCACTGATAGTACGCGATAAATGACTGGCACAGATCAGCAAACACGGAACCCGTTCCAAGCACTTAGCAGCGACAGCACAATAGGAAGAAAAAAATCCGTCGGGGGAACTACTATACAGGGAAGGTAGACACGAGCGCTTCCGCACCCCACCTCTCGACGTAACCTCGGCTGGACCGAAGAAAGACAAAAGTGTATTGCCGGCGAGCCAAAAAGACAAGGCTAAGTTAAATTGACCGGGATGTGAGAACCACTTGGCTGCGTACAGCGACAAACGGAGAATACGATGCGGTCCAGCGTGACGGAGGTTGCGTCCAGAGACAAGGCACGGGAGGCCCTCTCTGCTTCCGAGGTCGCTGCATCAACGCCAACGGCCATCTTAGTCAGTCTCGTCCAATTGAGCTTCCAATGCTGACGGTCACCCGTCAGGACAATCTTGAATGTAACCTCCTCTGTTTGCAGATGCGAGGAGTTCTGGTGGTATGCGCTGTCTGGTGGAGAAAACAGCCTAGCTCATTCACTCGTGTGAGACTACGACAGTTCATGAGAAGAAAGCGTAACTTTTCCGATAACAAGGGGCAGCTTACGGTCGTGTACACTGCGAATTGCGGCACAATTAGAGACGAAAAAGTAGTTCAGTGGCTTTTCCCTACCATTTCAAGACTCGAGCGCATCAATCGTCCTTCAAACGCTTGCTTGAGCTTTTTTCCTTGGTGCCTTTCATTGACTGAAGCTGCCGCTTCAGGCGTGTGGAGAACACTTCTGTCGTCCCGCATGACCAACGTCCGAGACGAAAAGCCAAGAGGCTGCCATGCTATGCCAGATGAGGTGTCTGTACGCCTGAAGAAATGACGCTGCTGGAGGAGATTCATGTACGCAGTCTGCATGGCAAATGCACATGCACACGACTAGAAGATTCGCTCACAACACGCGAGCAACTTTTCCTTTGACGATTCCTACAGTACGTCTGAAAACGACGACGTAAGAACCTGCCTTGTCTCATCTGAAATACTCCCGGTTTGAAACATTGCGAGACATACTAGATCCTATACGACTATATATATATACGTAGAGAAACACATCAAACACAGGCCCAACTATATACTGCTGCCACACTGAGAATCAGGTATGCTGCTAGCAGAGAAAATGCTAGCTAGACAGAGAGAAACAACACCTTGGCGGCTGTGTAGCGAGAGTTTTGAGTATTACAGAATCTATCGGGCGACCCGACTGGAGAACTGCGCCTGCCTCAAACCGTTCCCGGCAACACTCCGAGTTGCGGCGCGATCCCCCTGGAGCTGCCGCGACCGAGAAATGGTCGATGTTTCTTTGAAGACACTGTTCAGATGCGCTTCGTACTAGTTGTCTATTTCCCGTAAACAACCCTGAGGAGGTGCTGTCACCGGGTTTTCTTCTGAAGAACCTCCATGGTCTACAGCACACTCCCACGCACATACCAAAGAATCTCTTGCGTGATGATACCCCCTTTGCAGAACCGGCCCATGTGTCAACGGTATGAAGAACTGCATGAAACTGAAGAAATACCTTTTCGTCTGCTGTTGCGTCCCAACCCGCTACTTGAATATCCACAGGCGTTCTGTTGTCCTGATCTGAAACCTTGGGGCTAGTCACACCAGGATCCGTACAGAAACTGGAGGAGGAGGACGGTGAAAACGCGCAGCTTCCGTCCCTTTTATCCATGCCGTTGTTTTCAGGGCACGACCGCCACGTGATCTCGATACGTCGTAAAGACGTCCGAGCACTCAGGCGAATTGTAACCTCTGTAATATTCTTCCACGTATTTTGCTCATCAAACCCTCCCTGATCTCTTTGTCTTTCCCATTCTAGTTCACTCTCTGATGCTTCAGGGATCGAAAGACTCCTTCTTGCTGAAGATCTCCGTTTCCTCCCCCTGCTCGATAACAAGATTTCCTGTCGGCATTCTCCAAGTTGATTCGCACTCAACATCGCTTCCCCGCTTTTCTCTTTTTGCCTCCACTCTACGTCACTACAAGCGTCACCTGCACCACCCCATGACTTTCTCATTTTCTTGAGCGGGGGGCCCTCCTCGTCTGCAGCTCGCTCTTGCTCATTCTCTGACTGCCCTTTCCTTGTCTTCTGCTCCGTCTCCCATCCTACAACTGCAGCTCCGCTCAGCAGATCACCAACGTCTTGCAACGACTGTTGACCAAGAGACGAATCTTCCGCAGATTGGGGCAGATGAGGGGGTCCACAGGGAACTCCGGGGGCGCGCCACACTTCGCCGTAAACCGAAAATCTAGCTATTTCAGGCATGAAGACTACATGTGACTCGCCATTTTCGCAACACTCGAGATCTTGTGTGCTGCCTGGTGCTTCACACAGCCCTGAAGGACGTCTCTTTCCGTTCCTTTGATGTAATGACACGTCTGTCTCTGGAACTCTGCTGTCGTTGCGAGCCCCAACGCCGCCGGTAAGACGCCGAGTTCTCTGTCCTCTCCCCTGCAAAGGCGGTGTCCGGCGAGTGGAAACCCGAAAATGGGTAAGAGGGACACTCTGCTCCACATCCAGAGCGAAGAAAGTATGTCCAGTGCTGTCCGGCTGAAGCCGTTGGGAAGAGAGCACGGGTATCCAGGACGTCTCACAAGGGAGTGAGGACAGACATCCGAGAGATCCACCTGCAGATACACATCCTGCAAACGCCGGATTCTTCCAGCTCCTCTGAGAAAAAAGTAGTTTCACCACTTATGTTCCTGTAAATAACTCTGGTTTACAATTCGGGAATCGTCAGGAAATACTGCCGAAAACCCAGAGCGGGGCGTTTCGGAACGGTAGACCTTTCTCTTTCGTACGTATAATGAAGAGATAGAAAAAGCGAGCTGGGAGTGAGGAGTCTCGGGACTGAAGCAGCAGCCAGGATGCCGTTACTCCCCCTACCGGGAAGAAATATGATTTGTCTCTGAAGAGCAGGAGCAAATAAACTTTTTCTCGGACAGGCCATTAGTAAGCCAACACCTGCAACTGCGGAAGCGGATCACCGCACCTGGTTTCTGACTGTACGGTCAGCACACAGAAAGACCCCGGGCCTGTAACCCCCATACAAGCGCACAATCCAAACAGAGCCGAGAAAGGTGCTAAGGTCTCAACACGTGCGAAGGAAATGAGCACCAGGGCTGTGAGGAAGCGACGTCGGCTTGACGTGAGACGTGAGAGCGTCGAAGGCTACTACTCATATACTTGGCTTTTCTCCTATGCTACCTAGCACATGCCTGTGCACGGCCGCAGGGAAGAGTGACGACCTCGAGAACGGCGTCGAGGGTGAGGCGCCCTGCTAGTCATACCTTCTGCAGCTTCGTCTACCATCGACGCAACATCGAGAGAGAAAAAAACGCCTTCAACCTCCGACTTCGTATTCAGTTTTCCTTCTCCAGTGAACACGAGCACATCCACTCCGTACACCGTAGCTGCAAGAAGAGAACAACAAATGGAGACTCCTGCTGGAGCGCGCGCGAGGTCCACTGTACCCGGACAGCTGAATTTCTCCTCACTACTGAACGTTGGCAGCTTACGGCAATGCTGTCCCTCGTATCCCTGTCGTCTACCAAGTATTCCTCTACCAAACCGTCGTCTTTCGCATCGAGAAAACATATCCGTAATGAAGCCCAAACGATGTGTATGGCTGCTTTGCTGCGCTTACTACTTTCACTGGACGGATAACTGGTGTACAGACAACACAAGAGACAAGGTAACAAGCATCCCGGTATACAGACAATACAATGGAGTACGTAGTAAGCATCTCGCTCTTTGTCTGCATTCACCTAGACAACTTCGAAGATACCCACCGGAAAACAATTAAGTGCAGGGGCTGGGCGTGATAAAAGAGACCACGCAACGTGCGAGCTCGACAAGCAGCCAACAGTTTCGCGAGTTGCTCCGCGCCTCCTGAAAGCTTACCTGGCACGGCCAGCTTGAAGACGAGCGACTGCACTCCGTCGTCGCCAAGGGCTGTCTCTTGACCTGTGTCAGGATATGTGACTGACTTCCCATGACTCTTTCTGTTTGAAATCCCTCTCTCTTGCCACTGCAGCGGAGAGAGGGATAGCAGTCGCGACGCGGCACTTGGTGTCTCGCCGCCAACATTCCGCGTGCGACTGAAGTCGAGAACCTCAGCCCCGGCCTAAAGGGAGTAGAGGGGAACAACGTCGGATCCTCGACGTGTACGACCTCACACTTCTGCCACTGAGTCACTCGGACACATCCAAAAGGCGTCCTATACACATATCAGAGGACTCTGTACCGGTTGAAAGGCATGACAAGAGACTCACGTACATATAAATGCTGATAAATCGATGAACCTCACTACACGCTTGTGGTCATGCGGAAGCCACTTGAACCTTCCAAACGGGGGCTTCGTAGGAAAACATACGTTGTCAAATGGAATGACTAACTTCCCTTCTCCGCAAGACTCGAACAGCTGCTATCTCCACGAGGCAGGTCTCGTGCTACGAAGATGTTTAGCGAGTCGGATACCCTTGAGAGGCATTACGCGAACCGCCTAGGTAATCAACGGAAGGGCTCTTTCTTTGCCGTCTCTTTCAGTGATTCAGTCTACTACAGGCGCGGGCCGGGCAGAAAGGTCCGCCAACAGAAGTCGATCTTCGACACACAGAGAGACCTAGAAGCTTGCAGGCAGTGTCCAACTTACTGTTAAACTGGCGAAATTGGGAAGGTCTGCGAAAGCGGGTGGCAGTGCGGTAGCAAGCTTGGCACGGGCTTCATCGTCAAGGAGTTTCTCTACTGCGACAGCAACTGCTGTGGAGGCTAACGTACTGACAGTCTCTCTGCACTTGAGGAAGAACTTCCCCCCCCCTGCAAGGGATCTGAATAACGCGGGCCACCTGCCTTCTTGGAACCACTCCATGCCCTTCCTCCAGACCCGCTGTTGGAGAGGCAGACGCTCTTCAGTCGGATTGACGGGGGGGAGGGATGCACAGAAAGACGGTGGACGGTTGGACTCACAGGACGTCTCAAGAAAACTGGGTGCTTTAAGAGAAAAAGAGGGCTGACAACTATTTGACGCAAGAGAAGGAGAACACGATGGGCGAGACCAACGAGAAGCTGTCACAGATCTCCTGGTACTAATAGGTGCTCCCTGCGAACAGGTGTTCGAAAAAGACACGCGCTTCTCTCCCTGACTGCACCTTTCCTTCCTTTGCCGCGCAGCATTCTCTTGAGAATACCTTGTTACTGCGTCCGAAGAAGTCCGTCTCTGTACTGTTTCTTGGATGTCGTTGTCTTCACTTCTTCTTTGTCCGTCTACCCGTTTGGAGAGCCGAGCCTCGTGACGATACCTCCTCTTAGGATAACACTCCGTGTCCGGGGCTTGGATGTCTCCTCTTCTCCCGAGGCAGGTGCTAGCACGTTCATCATGTGTAAGAGCAGATATCCTCCTCGGACATTTTCTTGATATTTCAGTTGCTCCTTCAGCAGAGCGAACTCCCTTTACCTCTTCACTCTCTCTCCCAAACGCGGCTTGCCAACCATGCTGATCCAGATCTTCGTCCTGGCCTTCTACCTCTCTCATAACACATCTTGTCATTTCCTGTGCTTCTGTCGACTTTCTCGTAACGCTCTCTTGAGAACATGCGGGATCGTATTCTCCCTCACGACACACCGAGGCTCTCCGTAACGGAGAGTCTTGTGCTGGAAGCTGCCCAGGCGACTGCTCCTCACCTGTCTCGTCGGTAACGGGAGGGAGAGGCTTGGAAACTAAGGCAGGACTTTCCGCGTGACCAGACGAGCGACACGTCAATTGACACTGTGGTGAAGGAGAGTGTGTTAGATTACTTCCGCTAAGAAAGCTCTTTTCCTGTGGAGTATCATTACTCTCTCTGCAAAAATTCGTTGCAGACCGCATGTCCCCACCTCTCGGGGGAACGCCGTGCTCGTTCACTTTCACAGAGTTTCCTGAACCTTCTTTCTGGCCAATATTCAACATGCTGCTAGATTCGTCTCTCTCGAGGACCGTCGGACCGTCAGCCTGAGGCTGCCTCACTGTTGCGGAGTCCTGCAAAAACTCTCCAACGCTCTCCGGTGATATGGCTGGTGGCAGCTCTCGTTCTTCTCTGCACCAGGCCCCGCGCTTGTTGCGCCACCTAGCGTCTGACGGTTCCTCAGATATTCTTTCGGACGATAAATTGTCTATGAAATTAGCTTGTAGCTCGCTCTTCCTGCTATCATTTCGTACCTCAGCAGACTGGTGCTCCACTACCACGTCTTTTTCTCCTTGCTTACTGGCTTCCTCTCTTGAGCGGTTAGTTACTCGGTCGTCCTGTTCTCCACCATTATCGTCACCTTCCCCTTCCTTTTCTCCCTTGCCGTTCTCTTCACGACACTCGCTTGGACCAGGAGAAGGTGCTTTTCCGCGACTTCTGCAAGTCCTCTTCTCTCCACCTGAAGCGAAGTGTTCAGAGTCGTTCCCCTGTAGCTCCGGTACTGTGTCCTCGTTCGTTATTGCTTCACATTTTCCGTGTGCATTCTCAACCGCTTCCAACAACTCGCTTGGAGATCCTCTGGACTTTGCGACAGCACCCCGGAGATCTGAGACAACACCTGAGAAACTGTCGAGTCCTTGGGGCGTAGCTGAGGGAACCGCGGAGCATCCTTTGCTGCCAGGACCTTGCGGCTCTGACTCACTGGCAGAGGTTTCTGGGCCGACTCGGCCCCTGGGAGACACAGGGCTGCAGGAGACAACGGGATGCCATGGCGACAAAGCTGATGGAAGGGTTCTAGCAGAAGAACAAGAAAGATCAACACACACGGCGGAAGGAGGGCCCGGCCCGTCATTCGAAGACTTCGGTCCTCTCAAGTCTGTCACCTCTCTCGAACTCTCAACGCATGCTGCTGCGTTACCTGCTGACAGCATCAAAGTAGCGGCTGGTCCTACAAGCGTGGACGTACGCTGCGTCTGTTTTCCTCCGCTTGATCCGCAGCTCGCCTTACGCTGTTTGGTCCCGACAGCGGAGCACGACAAAGTTTTATGACGAATCCCACCGCTGTCATTTCCCAAATTGACGCACGCATTGAGTGCCGGAAGTGCAGGAGGATCAGCAGCAAGAGAGACAAAGATGACGGAAGTCTGACTGCCTCCCTCCGTTCTAGAATTTCGCACCGGCAACTCGACGGGCCTGGGCGGACTATCCAGCCGCCTGTTCGTCACTCTACAAGGCGACACCAAACCTTGTTTCTGCCGCAGTATCCCGGCGGTTGGAGAGCGAGCTAGGGAAGAGGACGAAGGGGCACACGCGGGCAACGAGGGACAGGAAGGCGCTGCAGAGGAAACTGCACACGAAGAAGATAATAGAGGCAGGGAGGACGGCAAAGAAGCTGGAAAGGACGAAGGCGTGGGAAGAGACAGGGAAGCAGCTACCGAAGAAGTACCAAAGGAAGCCACAGAGCAGACAGAAGAAAAGGACGACGAATGTTCGTCAGCACGGGTGATATCTTGACTCAGTCCGTCATTCTGCCTCTGCGCCGAACCTTCCTTCGTCAACCCTGTTGACTGCGAAGAGGAGCTACCCACACGAAGTCGTTGTTCTTTATCTGAAGTAAAAGCAAACTCTGCCTGGATCTCTACAGACCCCGATGGTTGAGAAAGCGGAGCGGACGCAGTAGAAAAAGGACGACAGGCTTCGAATGAGGCGGAAAACGCTTGGGGCCCTGAGGCAGTCGGACCAACCTGGCTGCAACAGTCTGGCTTTTTCTCCGGAAGATGGACAGGCGACGGCCCTGCAGGCTGACTCAAATTTTGCAGAGGGGGACTAGGTGAAGAAGAGGATGATCCGGAGGCCTCCTTCTCAACAGAAGCATTTGCTGCATGCAAGGAAGAAACGGTAGAAGAGGGACGCGGAGAACGGATGCCCGAAGAAGATACGGCGACTCCAGTTGGAAAACAAGACGCCTCCGGAGATACAGTCGCTTGGGTACCGTCCTGTTTTGTCAGGTTCGTACAGGTGGGACACGCGGGGGCAGCAGAAACAGTCAAAAGACCGTTCTCTCGTGACTGGTCTCCATTACAGGAAACCGGGGAAGGAGGAGGAGCAGGCACGACAACAGATACTTCTTCCGGAGGGGAGATTGACAAAAGAAAGGAGGTAGGAACAGAAAAGATGTCCTCTCTACCCCGGCCATTCCCAACATCGCCGGAGTGCAGGTGTACACGAACGGGATGAGGTATGAGAGAAGCTGGACGTCCAGATACCGCTATTGCTACGCCGTCCGTGCGCGCTTCCTGCTGGGGAGTAGACGGGAAAGATGCAAGGCGCGCAGAAGAGGCAAGACAAGGTCTGGTGGGCGAGCCCAACACAGGAGAGGGATCCGCTTTCAAGCATGGAAGGACAGGATGAGAGCCATTCTCCACTGATGGTTCTTTCTCATCAGTTTGGGCTAAAAGCAAAGACGAAAAGGACCCTGGAACGACAATAGGTTTCGATGCCTCCTCACGCACCCGGAGATGATTCTCGGACAAAGAGTGGTCGGCTGTTCCTCCTTCGCGTGTCTGGTTTGGAGACGAATGAGAAGAAAAGGAACGAGCTCCACGTTCATGGGCACAGGGGGGCAACGAACCCGCCGTTGTTTCAATATTGACTCCGCTGTCCTCTTTCTCAACTGTTGTCATACTCGTGTGCCCTGATGTTGCACCTTTGCTACGCTGCGCCATTTCTTCTGCCGGCTTTTCTGTGGACGGAAGATCCGAACTGGGAGATCCTGCTTTCTCATAAAATTCCCTTTCAGGTGCCTCTTCACTATGTGAACGTAGAAGAGGAGAAGAGGAAGCAGAAACGGAGCTCACGTCTTCGGCACAGGCAGGAGCTTGGCTAACCACCATGTGATCTCCGGTCGACATTGCTGTTCCTGAAGCAATCCCTCCGCTGGTTTCCTCTTGTGAAAAAGTAACCTCAGACTCTTTTTCCTCAGGGAAAGCGGAGCGCTGTGGGAGGGTTTCCTGAACTTCCGCATGCGTGTCCTGGCCTCTGAACGAAGAGAGCAGTTGACGGGACGCGGAACCGTCGCCCCCATTTGTCAGCATACAGTGATGGCCTGCTTTCAGAGCCAGCTCCTCTCTAGGAGACGGCTTCTCATCATATAAACAATTTCTTGTGGATACTTCTTTCCTGCGCCCAAGTTCCTGCTCTCTGTAAGACGCGTTTTCTTCGGAAGACACGACATCCGGTGAATGAGAAGTTACCGGCCGCAATTCCATCGGACACGGTGCTTCCAGAAAGGAAGGGCCGCTGTCAGAGCATCCCACGCGGACACAGTCGCCGGAGGAACTTGCACGCTGTTTCGACTCCAGGCCGATCTCCTCTGAGCATCGACGCTGTTCGTGTGGCGAACGCTGACGAGTCGGTAAGAAGTGAGTCCCGTCTTCAGACGAAATGCGAGGGCTTTCCGCGGGCTCCGAAGACGGCGCCGAGGCTCTCCCAGTGACTCGGAGCGTTGGGCCAGATCGGCAGCCTTTCAGGGACAAAAGAGGCGAGGGGCCTACAAGTGGAGAACGGGCATTTGAAGAGACCGTATGGCCAGAAGCAGCAGGAGTAGGTAACGCAGACGATGCTCTACGACTGCGCCGTCTCCTTTTGTCAGTGTCACTTGGCCTGCTTCTCCTTTTCGAGAGGGACATTATCGAGCGCAGTTGGTGTTCCTCCGCAGCCGCGTAACAGACACCACGCAGCTCGCGAAGATCGCCCAACAGGGAAGCTGATGGCAAAGCAGAGCAAGTGGAGGACGGAAGAAGAGAACAAGAGTTCGGGACAGGCAAACAGGACGGCGGAGGGGAAGGCAAAGAGGTAGACGACCCCGAAACCATCAACGAAGAAAGTGACGCCGTGATTCCGGAGTGGCCGATGGGCCCTGGTGAAGATTCAGAAGAGGTGGGATGCGCTTTAGCTTTACCACGAGTCCACCGCCTACATATGGTCTTCGTCTCTTTCTCTGACGAGCTGCTCCCCTTGGCCCCTACAGAAAAAGGCTTCCGCTTGTTTCCATCATCTGAGGTGACAGAGCGATAATGTGAAGCTTGAATCGCAGTTTTTCCTGAAGAACCGCTTCGAAGTCGCATCTCTACGGCAGGTGCCTCCCCTGGATTCTGCTGAGCACTCGCACCTGTGAGCATCTCTCCTTGGGACAAAACGCTTCTTCGGGCTACTGCCGCTGTTCTCCGGCTCGAAACTTCCCCGCATCTGTCCTGTTTTTTTTCAGCCTCCCGCTGCTGCTGCGGTGACGGGTTGGAATCAGCCGGGACTTCAACAGGGTCTCCCGAAGCCCGAGAGCGGTGCCCGGAGCTGCGTCGTGCTGGTACAGAAGGTCTGCAAGCGTTCATAAAAAACTTCCTTGCTTCTTGCACACGGAGCGCCGCTGCCGAAGATAGCTCCACTTTAGGGTTGTCTCCTGATATCTGGCCACTCGACTCTTTTATCACCACAACAGACTGACATTCCACTTCTTTTGGCATAGTCACATCTGATGAAAGCGCGGTTTCGGTTACACCGAACAACACCCCTTCGAGCGTCGAGTCAGCAGTCGAAGCTGTGTGCTCCTCTCCATGAAATGTTCTTGCGCAGCTTGTGTCTTTAGTCTCGGCGAAAGCAGTCGCACCCGTGGCCACTGTTGTTTCTTGGGGGAGAGTTTCCGTTGTGGAAGTGCCTTCTTGTGGATACATATGTCCTGTTGTCCAGCCGTCAAGCTGGGGTAATGGAGTCACGCGCGTGTGAGAGACTTTGGCTGAGAACCCGTTTCTCTTGAAAGATGCCACGATTCCTGTCATTGTTCCCTTCTCCGCAGCCCGAGCTTCGTCACCAGTTCCTTGGTTGCCCGATTTAGTTGTTCCTCTCTCGGCCGCTGTTTCCGCTACTTCCACCATTCCCAACGACGAACCTATGCTCTTCTCGCTGCCCTTATCTTGTATACGGTTTTGGGATGTGGGCAACAACGCCTCTTCACTCTGTATGCGTACATTTGAAAGCTTCCGCTCTGTCACTGGCCCGACTGCCTCGCCACTTGCAGATCTCTCCAAGGCCCGTGATCCAGTCCCATCCTGCTGGCTCTCCGCTTTCCAACCGTCTATGCGTTCTTCCCGTACTGCTGTATCCGTCCCATCTTCAAGACACGCCGACTTCTCTGCAACCCCGCCATCACTTGTTCGCGCTGCGAGCTCAGGTGCGTCCACACAAGCACGCGACCTTGGCGCATCCAGTGCGCTGGTCGCGTATGTCTTTTCGTTTGAATCGCGTCCCTCTGGGACGGCGACAGCAAAGGGAGAGCAGCAAGACTCCAGTAGAGTCTTGGAGGATCGGGCCCAGCTAACCGGCTGAGGCTGTACACCACGTAAGTGAGGGGACGGGTCCCTGACAGTAGCTGCGCTGTTGCCGGGATTTCCTAGGCAGACAGCCTGGCAGATTGGCACAGAAACCGTGTGCTCCCCGAAACGGCAGAATGCTTCGCGTGTAGACCGGACCGCTGTGGACGACTGATCTTGTTGGGCATTTGCAGGGGAAGCAGCCCCAGAACGGAGAATACAAGAAATCCTCTTCAGAGATCCTTTCTGAGGAGAACAGAACTCGGTGGAAGACATGAGCGTCCCATCTGCCCTTGGGGGGCCCGCGTCTGCAGAAGTGGTGTTAGGGGAAACGCGAGAGTGTCTCCCAAGTGGAGACGGCGAAGCAGAAGCATGGGGGGAACAGGACGAGGAGGAGGGAGTCGGGGGCAGAAAATACGGAGAGGAAAAGTAATCTTCGAACATGATGAGAGACTCCCAATCAGACGGAAACTAGGGCCTGTCCTCCGCACCTCGGCGGGCGACACAGATAGTTAGACTTGTTGGAGACACATTCCAAGTACGGCCCCTGTTACCTAGGAAAAAGTCATGTAACCTGCCGGTAGCATTTCCAGTCGCGGAGACCAGGGGCGTTCCTGTGCAGCGTCGCCCTACGGCCTCGCGGTTCAGCGCGAAGACAAAAAGCCACGTACTTCGAGGCATATGATATCCTGGCCGGAAACAATGGCACCCTCAAGGGCAGGGAGAAAACCAGGATGTCTCGCCGCTGCTGTGTATCGGACCTCCTCCGACTCCGCCAATCAGTATGCGTGCTTCCTCATGTACTATCCCGCCACGTAGTGGTAACCTTAACACGTAGTCATGCGCAGAAAATCCATTCAAGCTCCTGTGGCGCTCACAACGAAGCCCGCCTCCCAACTAGCAGGGTTGAAACCACTTGCAGAGGAGCTCCCTGTTCTAAGACGCCTTCCAGAAACAGTCCACGCGAGTCAGGAAAATCCTCCTCCTGTCAGAGCTCCAAAAGAGAGAGTCAGGGCTGCTTTGCTACAAGATGGACCTCTTCTTTTTCGACTTCAAGTAATAGTAAGTAAACAGACACCTATCGCCGTGCGCGGAACTCGGTGCGCCCGCACACGCAGTGTACTTAGAGCTCGGCGCCTGAGTCCGCCTCCCACCAGCACCGAGCTACCGAGACAGTGTCCCACCATCCACAAAGCGAAAAGGGTTTTACCTGCGTACTCTCCAACCTACAGAAGCGAGCAACTTACTCGTTTGTGTGACAGAACATGGAGCTCGGGGTCTCCTTTCCCGCGGGTGATGCCGGGCCGACCCTGCCTCCGCTCGGTACGCTGGCCCGCAAAGAAGGGTCGACTCTCCCGCTGTGTCTGCTGGGTAGGTCTGTTCGCCTATTAGACTGGAACCTAGAACTGCAAGGCGCTCGCATGCTGTTGGAGCTTCGACGAGTGGCTGCAGTTTGCGTTTGCGGGGTTCCGGCGGAAACCTAGCCTCCAGAAAGCAATGGTAACGTACGTGAGGGAACTCTTATGAGAAGGACACGACAAGACCCTCTGAACGCACACCCATGCGCCCGGTCAAAGGGAAACCCGGAAACGGCCAATGGCACGTGCCGCGCCTCTCTTGCTGCCCCAAGAGAGAAAAGTACGAAGTAGGGATGCCTCGTGTAGGCCGCGATAAGTTGAGATGACGAGACGACACCACAAAACGAATCAGAGCGTCGGCCTGGCAATGTGAGGCGGCCTTCATGTAGACGTTCTCTTGCCAAGCCCTACCTGCGGTGCTATGTCAGCGACACGGCAGCAGTAATATGAGGGGAAGGCCTCCTGCTGAGCCTACGGTGGAAATAACGGTAAGCGCTCGGTACGGGAGCACGGATCCTAGTCGCGAGTAAGGCAACGCATGCTTTTACTCCGCCCGCCACCTCATCTGATATCTTCTTGCCTTGTAAAAATGCCTATCGGTAATCTTCTCGCACGCCGCGAAGAAGCTGCATTAGTATGTACGTGCCGTCTACTCCCAACTGTGTATTTCGAAAGCCTTCCAGCACTCTGCACACACTCTGATGGCGGGGACCGGACCTTGCCCGGCCGGTGTACGGGGCAGGCCCCTCTATACCGACCGAGTCGCTTGGATTGCAGGCCCGTTGTGCGCCACCAAGTATATTCATTTTGCTTTGCGGAGTGCGCCCTTCGTACTGTAAACGAGTGGGGGATGCGAGTGTATCGCTGAGTGAAAATCCGAAGTGGGAAGTCCTGCCCGGCAGCGACCCCCGTAGCATGGCTGAGAATCCCATCAACGACTCACTCCCTGCGACACAGTTTGGAGTCGCGACGCTTTTCGTGCCAAGTGTTGTGTAGTGTGAGGAACTGATGCTAGAGGAAGCTGTAGCTGTGCAACCCGCGTCCCAAAATAACTCTATGGTCGCACCTCTCGCTTGTTCCGAGAAACATTCAGCACTCCACTGCAACTCACAACCTGCACTATCGCAGAACTGCCTGCCGGAGATGAGGTTCGTGTCACGCACTGACGAAGTAAGGATATTCCTTTCGCTTTTTCTCATGCAGGCACGTACCTGCAACGCAGAATACCCGTCCAGAGACCAACGCATGACCAACGCCCCTTTTTACTGGGGCTTCGGGTACTCCAGACACACACGAGCATCGACCGGCCTCCACACCTGATTAGCTCCAGGTCACAGACCTGCCTGCCTCTCCGGTAAGTGTAGAGCTGCCTCGAGACGGAAACATCACTGTATGATTGAAAGAGCGAGACAGGTACCAGCCGCGGAGCCGACGCTCGGATCAACGCGCGGAGCGCCGCGGGCTCGGAGCGGCGTCAAAGCCAAGAACTCGCTTTACTGCGCAGAGCTATACGTTCATTATCAACGGGGCGTAAGCCGGCTGACCGCGCGGTCCGACGTACTCCGCGGTGCGTGTCACAGAAGAATGGCCAGGGTCGCGTGAGTTCCTGTCCTCAGAGACGGGAGTTCTCCCGGGCATCGCAGTAGTAGTGGGAGTTGACCGACAGGAGGCCCTGTAGTGGGCGCCGAGCACTCCGCCGCTAGAGACGCGGCTTTTTCTTTCGTGATCCGCATTTCTTGCGCCCGTCTCTGTGGGGGGGCTAACGCTCGTGGCAGCCCGGATCGAACTGTGCCTCTCTCGGGCCTCTCACACTATGCGAGACCGGGCACGCAGCCCAACGGCTTTGATTTATGGCGGTCCTGTTGGCTTTACACTGGGGTTATTCCACGTTTCGTGTCGCGTCATCTGGGCGTTCTCTGCAGAACCGCTGGGGCTTTACTAGAGCTCCCTGCAGTGATCTCACGGCGTTGTAGCGTGCTCTGGTCGTTTTTCCTTTTGGGAGCCCGTCTTCCTTCATTATGGTGTTCCTAAACAATCAGTACCTTTCTGATAGCTTAGGGCCCGTTTCTGGCATGTAGGCGGAAGCACTATCCGTCAGCTTCTCCCAGTCTTCCTCTTCGTCAGTTTTTCAGATGAGGCAGTGCTGCGTTTGACACTGCTGTCTTCAATAGTGTCGGCATGATGAGTGCTCAGCAGGAGGGCTCAACGCTGCCTGCGCTTCGTGGTTATTGGCAGCGCGCTGCCTTCGCTTGTTTGTATTCCTTCTTGTTGTTGTGCCCGTCCCAGGCGGGGGCGGGTGGAACGGTAAGGCCTGTACTTCCGAGATCGCCCGAGTTAGAAACTGACTCGACCTCACTTCAAGGCACGGATCCAGTTGTAGACGCCGTTTCGCCCCCCTCGTATCTGATTGTAACAACAACTGCTCCGGGCTTTTCTAGTAGGACAGGTCTGAAACCCACTGTCGCTGACGGTCTTCTGAGAGACGTGGCCTCGAAACCGGTGATCCATTTTCCGGATATCAGCGCAATCGAAAATAAAGCCGACGTGGAAGCGAGAAATGCCCGTTTCGGCTTTTTTACCTTTCCCTCTCTGGAGTACATCAAGGTGTCTGAACGGAGCCAGGTGGCCGTCAGCCGAGAGGGACGTTGCCTCCGGGGTAGGTTGTCTCTCCTGCAAGGATAAGTGGGTGCATTTTTCGCTGATTCGTGAGCGTGTGAAGGTGATATTATCTGGGGACTCAAAGTAGCTGTGACGGCCGCAACTTTCATTCTCTCAGAGCTAAAAACAGCTACTGGACTACTATGGGACGCGGGTGCCGCTTTGTTTGTGATGGCCGTTGTCGCTTCATCTAGCTTGTTTCGCGTCTTTGTGCCTTTCCACAGAAAAGAGTTGGAGCTTACCAGGTTTTCTTGTCGCTTGTTCTGCAGACCTGGAAGCTGCTCCGGTTCGAGTGAACCAGGTTCACGAGTTTGCTGGTCGGTATCTTCTGACGTTGACATTCTCAAACTCAAGGCCGGCCTTTGGCCCCGGAGGTTCTGTCCAGAAGATTCCCGCAGAACTCGTTACAGATGCATCTATGGATCCTTCAGCATGGGAAAGAAAGATGGAGGCATTTCTGGTCTGCGTGGATGAACGACAGTCTCCGAAACTGTGGCCGCAATCAAATGCCCTCAGTTTTCCTGGTAAGTTCCCGTCTGCAACGTTTTTTGCATTGTGGTTTTGTGTATTGAAGTTTCGCCCTGGTTTTGGACTGGCGTTCTAACAAGAGGGCCACAAAAGTCAACGGGTCGGGACACAGGCTGAAAGCCGATCTGCAGCGTTGTTTCGAGACACTTGGCCACTCCTACTCGACTTCGCTCTTTTGCAGCACTGTCTGAAGCCGCAGCGTCGGCCCCTTTTATACTGGAATAGACAGATTGTCTGATGTTCTAAAAGTGTTGCGGCGTCGATTGGCAACCCAAGGCTAAGCCCATGGTGTGTTAGCAGGTCATCAAGCCGAAGCCTCTCACATCGTGACCGTTCTGGCGATGGTGCTTTGAGCATCTTCGCTTGGATGCTGGTGCGGTCTTCATCGGATGATACCTTCGTTGTAGCGCGACATGCCGTTTTGGCAGACAGTGGTCAAGGGCGTGTTTACTGTGATACGTCGGCGTGTTGCCGAAGCACATGACAGCCTTCCGGTGGTGATGCAAGAACCAGTGATTAGGGCTACGCTAGATGGCTGCGCTGTAGCACATGTGCTGGACTTAACAGTGTGATTTTCACCTGCGTACCCTGCAGAATTCAAGCACGGGCAGTGGAGAAAGAAGGTGAAAATTGCAGATCTTATTCCTACAGCCTCGGTCTCCAAGGAGGATGGTTTTCATTCATACACACTCCTCCTGAAGCTCTCAGTCACTGTACCATGGCGAGAGAATGGAGCGGTTGCATCCTCGGAAACGGAAGTGGACATGGAACAGGTAGATGAATCTGGTTTTGACATGGAGATTTTTGAGCAAGAAGATGACAATCTACAGGTTGAGGAGTTCCTTTTCGAAATTGAGCTTCTGGTACGTCAGCCGTACCACATGGCCCTGGCGGTCGGCCTCATGCGCGGTTCCGTTTGCATTCTCAAGAAAGAGGAAGAAAGGATAACGCTGCACTGCCCCGTCTTCGATAGTCTCCGGGAGCGAGTTGGTAAGTCGCAGCCGGCCCCAGTCCTGCCACGGATGCTTGGGATTCTGAGTGGCCGGGCTGGTGCACACGTCGCTGTCTTTTCTTGCCGGTCCTGGTTCGACTGCTACTCAGCCAAGTGTTCTCGGCGACTGGCGGCCTAGAGGTCACGACCGGACATAATACCATGAGGTACTTTTTGTGAGTACACTTAGAGTGTTGCTGTTTAGTCATGTACCTCTCTGGTGTGTAGCATGTGTGCCCAGCACGACTGTTCAGTAAGCGGTATCCGCTTGGCAAAGGGGTGTGTTGAGGCCTTCAGCTCTAGTCCTCTTTTTGTCGGTTGTACGCAGCACTTTACAGGGGAAGGTCTGCTGAACTGAGGACCAGAGGGACGCGGCTGTCTACCGCGTCTTTGGTCTCTGCGGGCGCGGCTGCTCTGGGGGTTGGTGCAATATTGTGGGGTTTACACCAGCCACGCAAGCTGCGGAAGAAGCTGAACAACGGCGTCGCGAGTTTGGTGGAGTACCAGCTGAAACAGCCTCATAATTCTGCAGTAGGGGATGTTACGAGGATGGCGAGCCCGTCGAATATGATTCAAATATGGAAGTCACGCGAACGGAACCGGAAAGCGGCATACGGGGGCATTGCTGAAGGTCTTGGCTTTTGGTGGAGCGTTGTCAGCCTCTCTGGCGCGCTTGCAGGCGGAGTTACGAAAATGAAGACAGTCGACGTTGACCGGGACACTAATGAAAAGCAGAAGATGTATTTGAACAAAAGGCTTGGCGCGGCGGCAGACCGCGCGTTCGAGTTGTTCCGGAGGGGTCTGCCTGCGGCCTGGAGGCTGATCTTCGTTGTGTCTGGGCCGCCTTGATGGGTGTACCCTGTTCTCGCTGGAGTGAGAGACGATGTTCCATGCGCGGAAGGGCTTGTAACGCGAAGGGGCGGTTGTCTCGCCCCCCGCAGCATCATCAGAATGTGGAGGAGTCGTTCACTATAACGGGCACTTCACTGACTCCGTTGGCTCCCAGAGCCAAATTTCTCACTGGAAACGTGCACATTAAGCACCGGACTGTTTCTTCTTCAGCGTCATCTGCAGCCAGCCGTAGTGCCCCCCCCCCCCCCCCCCCC
>NW_027158282.1:0-15565 GCF_002600585.1 Cystoisospora suis
CGGCGGGGCTGAGCAGTTGAAAAATGTGCACAAAAACCTTACAAACACAACAGTCTCACACTCCGCAGATGATGCCTGTTGCGGCCACAATAACTTCGACTATCCTACTGTCATGTTAGTATAGCTGCTAGCGTACCCTCGTTCAGGCTTATCAGAAGGCTCCGCACAGACGAGACTCACCGGGACATTCTCTACCATAGCGCGACTACAGCAGGCCACCGCATGACTAATAGCCGACTGAACAGGGCCAACGTGGGCGCGGTTGTCACCGGCTCGCAAGCGACTCTTCTCGACGCTCGTAGACTCACCCGCCGTAAAGTTGGGTCTAAAAGAAGTGCTACGTGTTCGCTTTCCTTCAGTATCAGAAAGTTGCGACTACCGTGTGGGACTTCACGGGGCTCGTGTCCCCGGCCGGATGCTTACACCGAAAATGGCGAAGGCTCAAACTACTGCTCCTTTCAAGGAAGCACCCGTGTGTAACTAGGACTGTACTTGAATGAGTGTTTCGTCATGCCTTTATCCGGCGAGGTATGTCGTCGGCATGACGTGTTGATTTGAGCCGGGCAGTGACCTGGTGTGTGGCCACAGCTTCTCCGCCACCGCTTCTCAACCACCGTGACAGGCCCGCATGCGAAGGAAGACCATCCACGGGTCTGACTTCTGGAAACCCCGCAATGCGGATGGCTTTGTTGCCTGTTATAATGTCGCGTGGTTCAGTTTGTTTTCTTGGCGTTTCCGAGGGGAGCCTACGCGTGGTTGAACCGGAACGGCTCATTCATCATTATCACTCCATCGCCGCGGCGCGCAGCCGCCCGCCAGGCGAGATGCAAGTCGGACATCATGTGCTTTCAGCCAGCTTCGTGCTTGTAATCGTCCTGAGCGCTAGCAGGGGCAGTGCATGACACTGAGATGGCTGGATCTGCGGTACTGCGCTTGGGTCACACGGCGGCACCGAGGTTGCTGAGGGCTCGGCCCTTCCTTTACACGCACTTGCCAACACCCTGCCACGCCAGGGGTACGTCCGGCGCGCCCGACAGGGCCCTGCAGTCTTGGCTGTGGGCTGGGAATACAAGCAGTGGCTCCTCTCCTGCGCAAGGCTACCGGCGTGTTCCTCATTTTTCATCCTGTCCGGACCTGGTGCAGCTGTCCGGTCAGCTCATCTCCCGTGATACCGAATGCAGTCGCTATTGCATCGATGGCCCGGGAGCAAGTGGCGCGTCAGCGGAGCACTTGTTTTTGCCTGTCACGTTTGATAGTGTGTATCGTTCGTCTCTTTCGACTTCGTGGCCTTGCCTTACGTGGGCGAGAGTTGTTCACTCGACGGAATTGTCCGGTCTGTCTCCAGGTTCAGGCGCAGAAGCAAAGCGTGGTTGCCTTGTCGACTTTTGTGAAGGAAGTCCTCGGCAGACTCCGAAACCGTTTCACTTGGGACCGCGAACCGACGGTCTGCGTAGGCGACCAGCGTACACACCTGGCGGGTTGGAAGTGCTAGAGGGAGACCCTTGCCCTTCAGACGATCCGGCTGAAGCCGGAGACGGCGATGCTTCGTGTCGTGTGCCGCTCGTCCTTCCAGCTGGAGGACATCCAGAGGTCTCGGAACAAGAAGTGAATGTGCCTTTACTCCTTCGGTGGAGGCCCAAGAAGAGTTACAAGAAGCGCACGATGGGTCTTCCATCTACTAAGTCCCGCCGCCGATGGGCTCAGCTGCGACGGTGACGAACAGGAAACTCTTCCAACTGCTGGGTTCCTGATGGAAGAGTATAGGGTTGTCCATTAGCTTCGACCGGCGGGTGACGCCTTAGAGAGGAAGGTCATCGCTACTGGTCGAACCACATTTACTCCATTGAGACACCGTCACTTCTCGGAGCCTGCCAGCGGCGACGACCGCTGTCTCCCTAGCAAGTTCAATCCGCTGTCTCCAGTTTTAGCACGAGATACCAAGACCGGAAAGTTGTGTGGGGGGGGCGGAAATGTACGGATCCGGAGCGAGAGAAGGAGGGAAGTGTTCTGTTGTCTCTGCTGAGACTCCCGATGTCGTGGCGGGGAGGCGTTCTGAAAGACTGCGGCGAACGAAAACATCAACTGTCAAGGCCTCCCGAACTAACGCTGCCTCTGTCTTGCTGGATATGAAATATAGCTCCTCCTTTTATACGTAGGACAAAACAGAAACAGTACACGGGGGAGTTGATATCGGAGAACTACCATTAACTTTGGCAATGTCGCCAAGTTACGTTACTTCTAAGGTGCCGACGGACGATAGACGTGTCCCTGCTACTGAGGTCTCGAAGAACAAAGCAAATATGCGGAAGCGGCCCTCGTCATCTGTTTGAGATTTACTCACCGCCGAGCCTCTTGATTGAAAGGCCATATCTGGCGGTTCCTCGATCATTGCGCGCAGCTCACTGGCCTCGTCACGGCACGCCGCTTTTCCTGAAGGAACGCTCTTCAGAGGCTGCACGTTTTCGGCGCGGCATGGAAGTGTGATTCAGTTTAGCTAGGGGCTCGTCTCCAAGCTTCGATTCGTAGCAGACGCCCCCGGCCGCTTGGAACGGAGTGAAACCTCCCACCGTACTAGGGAGGCTCCATGAAGAGTGCTTTGCTGTTGTCAGCACGCGGGTGCCCAGATGCGTTCACGGAGACCGCTCCAGCTGCAAGAACAACAGTGGCAACAGCGAGATGTAACTTCCAGCCCGGCTAGCTCCTTTACAGGTGCACAGCCTCCACCAGCGAGGTCACCACGGGCACCGGCCGCCCGGCTTTCTTCTTGAGCGAGACAAGACAGTACCTTTCTCTATTTTTTGACCGCGCACGACCTCGGAGTACGGGAAGACCTAAGCGAGCTCGGGGGCTGCGGAAGTACGCGGCGAGGGGAAGTCCAATTTTTTTGGCAACTCGACTTCTACACTTTTGCCCCAGTCCAGAATGCTTTTACTTACATATATATAGCGCAGTGCCGCAGCGGAACAGTGGCCCTTTCTTTCATGCGAGTGTGATGCCGTTGGGAGGTGGACTCCCTTAGGCAGTGGAATGCAGCCAGCGAGGAGCTGCCTCGCGGACACTGACCAAGGGGCGGCGGGCGTTGTGAGCGTGGATCAGCTGCGCAAGACTTGTTTTCTGCGCGACTGTACGGCGAAATCTGAGAGCTGCTCTGCAGCATCTCACCATCTGAGGACGTCACTGTCGCTCTGGCCCCTCACCATTTAGACAGGGAGGAACCGGGGCGCCTCGGGAGCCTTCATCCATCTGGCGCCCGTGGTGCCGTCTCCTTGGAGCTGTATGGCAACCGCGGGCGGGTGCCTCTTGAAAGGAGGATAAGGCACATTACTACTTTACAAAAGGGATCCATGGCTCGCACGTGACACGAATAGTTCCGGTCTTCGGCGCCCACCCACTTCTCAGGTGGCACAAAAGCAGCAGGGCTGGACACAAAACAGTTGGAAAGTAACAAAATGACAACAAAGACCTCCGTCTGTGAACTGATCGGGCAGACTGGTCGCTTGGGGCCTACGGGGGGGGACGGAGAAGCACCGCGAACGGCAAAAATAGATAAAATCGACCTGAGAACCGTGAACGCTGAAACATCATCTCAGCACGCCGACGCAACTGGCAGTGTCCCACCGGATGATTGCCGCAACAAAGTCGTACACGAAAGCAGCAGGTGAGCTCTAGACAGCTAGGACGATCATGTTCACCCGTGGGAGCATACGACCGAGGTGCGCAAACACCCTTTCGTCACACTACAAAAAAGCGTCCCCCAGATATGCAACGCCGCAGAGAGAACGCAGAACAGGAGCGACGCCTGTACGAATCAGGATCCCGGGTGTACAGAAAGCCACCCAACCGACTCCCTGCCAGCCTGTTAAGGCACTGCGGTTTGGGAACCAGCGGTCCCTGGTTCACATTAAAACTTCCCCAGAAGATGTACAGACAAGTCCCGCGGCTCACAAGCTTTCGGAGCCTGGTGGAACCATCTATGGGTGAGAGCGTCAGCTGCGCTGACGCGTTTGGAAGGATCCACCTGGAGGAGCTGGTCCAACAAATCAAGACTGTCGTTGCAACAAAACGGCAAGACAGTCCTGAGAGACTTCGCAGGCGTGAGCCCGAACGGAAAAAAAGACGGTAGCGCTGCCGCCCCTGGCCATAAGCCAGACGAACCCACGGCATCGCGACAGGACGGCGCAGCTGGAGTGCCTCGAAGAGAGAAAATCCGGCTTAGTTGGTCGACCTCGTTCAGCCCTGGGAACAACGCGGTGCCTGACACACAAAAAGGCGGCCGAGACAGGCGTAGAACAACTAGATGTGAACAGCTGCCAGGGAAACTGGCTTGCTCACACACGAAACTAAGGGGCAGTAAGGAGAAGAGGCGCTCACTGCGTTCGTAACCCTGACCTGCAGCATGCAAGGAGCAGCGGCCCGGCGTAATGCAGAATGCAGTCTTCGCTGCTCCAAAAAGCAGCTGCCCCTGCGTCGTTTGGCGGACATCTGTCTCAACTGCAGGGCCAACCCGAGTAAAATAGTTATACTAAGTAACAGCTTGAGGAAAAGTCCAGGAGCGCAAGCCGGGGGCTCATTGCCGCAGTTGAAACACAAGCGGAGACCAACCCTGCAATACCCCGTCCGCTCAAAGTGGAACAACCGGTCTCTGGGAACTTCCCCAATCCAGTCTGTCTGTCCCGCACCGGCGCATAGCTCCCGCCCTCGCCAGCCCCTTATAATGAACGGAGCGACAGAAGTATGCTTTCCACTGATACAGCCAGCAGCGTGCAAAAAAGTCACCTCCACCCTGCCAGTATCCCGGCAGTGTCGCGGTCTCTCCCGCGTACTTCGTAATGTAATTCAGAACATCGATTGCTGTCGGCAAGACACGCGTCGAGTAACGACTAGCCCTTCTGAGAGCCACTTCAGAATATCGCACCATCTCGCGTAGGCATCAGAACCCAGAGTAAACCACGCGTGCTGAATTACATATGCAGACGCTCGTGTCTGTGGTAAACCGAAATGGAGTTGGGTGGCCAATGACATCTTCGGGCCTACATCACTTGGCTGACCGAGATGGATACTGACCTTCTTCTCAGGGCATTGCGGGCTACTCTGATTGCACCATGCATAAATAGATGGCCAGAGAGTCGGTGTGATGATCGTACATGCATGCGACGCACACATGGTCCATACTGCCTAGAGAGAAGCTCTCACATCGAAGGGCATCCTCAACCAGCTACTGACGTCACCAAACACTCCGCGACGACTCCCGGGTATACATGCAACACCGGTTCTCTGTCAGCGGCGATAGGAGTACCGGCCTCTCAGACCCCTGCAAGTCTCTAATCTCCGTTGCTCTCGACCAGTCTCACAGTCAATGATGCCATCAGCGTCGCACCTGTTAGAAGTTCGGCCATGATGCATCCAACACTCCACATGTCGACAGCCGGACCATATCTATCTGCCCCGAAGAGGAGCTCCGGCGGGCGATACCACAGCGTTACGACTTTGGCAGTCATGAGCTCCTTCCTGCTAACGGCAACAGGAGCAGCAATACCCGACGGTTCCGCAGCGCCGTCACTCCCAACCGGCTGCGCGAGGCCCGGGCAGCCGAACGATCGGGACAGCCCAAAATCTGCTACTTTGCAGATGCCGCTTCGGTTGATGAAAATATTGGCTGGAGCGAGGTCGCGGTGGCAGATCTGCCGCCTATGAAGAGCGTGCAATCCGCGGAGAAGCTGGAGCATGATGCACTTGACGTGTTGAACAGACAGCCGTATTTTGCTTTCCGCTAGTTTCTTCAGATCACCGTGCATTAGCTCCATGACCAAGCAAATAAATTCGCGGTCAACGTACAGATCCAGCACACTCATCACATTCAGCTCGCCCCTCAGCTCTCGCATCACCTTCAGCTCTCGGACAGTGGTGAAATGCAGCCCAGCATTGCCCACGTTCTGACGTAGCAACACACGATCCCCTGAAGACGACCCCGTCTTTAATGTAGCATCATTTCCCACTCGGACTTTTTTTATCGCCACTACCTGTCCTGATAATAGATCTTTAGCTTTCTCCACCCGACCGTAAGTTCCCTCCCCCAGAAACGCATCACACTGCTCGTAGCGCCTGCGGCCGCGCACAAGGGACTCGTCTCTCCTTGGTGCATGTGCTTGGACTGGTCCCCGGTTAGGCTGAGAGGCATTCGCTCCACTCGCGTTCACAAGTGAGGTATTGCTCGGTGAACTCATCTCCAGTGGCGTTCCGGGGACCCCTCCTCTAGGTTTTAGGCGAGGAGGGTCATCCCGTTCCAGGCTCACTCCATTCGTCGAATCCGGTACGCAATCGGCGTTACGCGCGGCTGCCGTGTGGACATCCGAAGTACGACCAGAGTCGCCTGGAGCAGGCCCTTCAGCGAGGGCAGGTGCTGGAAGAAGAGTCATCCGAGACTCGTGTACGCTTCACCCGGGAACCGCAACAACGTAGCGCGGGAACCGCGTGTTCCCGGGGGCGCATTCCCCACTGGGCAAGACGAGAAGTGCACTAGTTGCTCTTCTAAAGCGGTACGTATCCTCCTGCCGTTCCCCTCTCAGTGGCACGAGTACATTAGTAGCTAGGCCTCATGACGAAAAACATAAGTACAGCAAGTGAGAGAAGAGCCAATATCGAAGAGAGCAGCCCCTAGCTTCAATGTTGAACATACAAGGAAAAAAAGTTTCTCGCTTTACCGGAGTGCGTCGTCGTGTAAAACTCTCCACACCACTTGTTCCGCTGCCACACACAGATCACACCAACGACGTTCCGCACCGCCGCCGCCCAACAATAGCTGCTGGCTGGCGTTCCTGAGTGGGAACAGAAACCGAAGAACGTCATCTCGGTAATTTTGGAGAGAGGTTCCCTAGCGCATGCAGCTTAAGTACCCGCGGACATTTGACTGCGGACCTCCGGGAGAGCATGCAACCCGACCATCTCGTCAGCCACGCGGACGCCTGCGGTGGAACGATTGCTACAGTTACCTCGGGGTACCCATCGCTGCATTGACTTACTTTGCTGGCGACGGGACGACCGGCGGCCATCACCTTGACGCGCCACAGTAGAACCGGAGAAACCAGCTGGAAATCTTTAGAGAGCGCAGGCCAGTCTGGGCTTTGCATTTTTCATTTTTCTTCCTGTCAGTGCCACGCGTAGCCTCGGTCGTATTTCGAGTCGCCGTCTGCATGAGCGTGTCGGTCTCGGGGACTTATCGATACGTCCCTACCTTTCTGCTGGCCCCCCGTCGAGCTGCTGCGATAAACTTCCAAGCAATTTTCATTCTACCCCGGGAGGGACTTTGTTTTTCTCGGTTGACGTGCTTCTTCTCCCTTTGTCTTAATAGCTGCTTTGCCTGGGGTTTCTTTCATGCTTCTGGGCGGATCCGCGTGCCGAGGTGCGAATCCCCGGTGTTTCTATTCTGTGCAGCAGGTGTCTGAGCAGGTCACTCAGCTTAGCAGCCGACCCATGTGCGGGTTGAGACGAGAACACCGGTGCTTGCTCGTGTAACGTCATCGCTGCGGAATCACCAGTCGCCGACGAGCCGGTTTAGCAGGTACGTGGTCAGCAGTCATTGTGTATAGCTCAGCAGCAGCACAGAGAGTGCGGACACTTATATGCGGGTTACATCTTCTGGCATTGACAGCCTCTGTTTTTTTCGTCGTCGCCGCGGAGTCTGAGGAAACACCTTGGTATTTCAAGCTCTCTGACTTTCCTGTCTGCTCTAATATGTGGGCAACACTTTCAGGGGATTACATCGGAAGTACAGGACTGTGCCAAGAAAACTCCGATCGCGCAGAAAGCCGCCGTGGAGGAGCAGAAATTCAAGGCATATGTGACTCCGACGTGTTTGTACAGCTTCCTGCTCGGCCGGTCCCAACCGGGATTGCAGTAGCAGTAACGGTTCTTGTTATTCTGGACATGCGGCAGCTGCCGTTCGGGATGATGTTCCGTGCAGCTCGATGTGTTACTCCTTTGTTTCTCGGCCGGGGACCGCTGAGGTCAGTTCCGGACACTGTAGGTGTGACTCGTAGTGTTGGCAAGCAAACTGCGTATGTTCACGTCCCGAAGTCGAAGTATGCGTGTCCGTTCGCCTGTCTTTTTGTGGGGGACTGTTCAACGAAGAGGTTTTGCTGCTTTTTTTTTTACTTTGCAGGCCTCCATCCCTCGTATCGGCAACTGTTTGCCGATGAGCTGCCTACTTTCCGAGCGGGGGGTACCGAGGGCGCGCCGGCATAAAGATGTTGGCTCGCGACTGGTGGTGCTGGCGGCGATGTGGGGAGGGGCAATTGCACTGCTGGTGGGTACCTTCTACCTAAAGCGTTGGGATCTGATGCTTGGAGTTCCCGGGGCTACAGCGACAGAAGCCAGCGACCTCTCGTCCAGTGATCGCGATGCCACTTCGTCTCCTGGAGCCAGCGCAGGAGAAGCCTCTGGGTTGGGACAGGAACTGCTCGGAGGCGGAGACGATGCTGACGCCGGTGGGCGTGCCCCGAGCGATGCGCTTTCTTCTCCGGATCTCAACAGTTGGCTTCCTGGGTGGAGGGACGAAGAGAAGACGGAGGGGCGCCCGCCTGTGATGCAAGATTTTAGTCGACTGTTTCAGTTGATGCGCGAGAGTCGCGCCGAGGAGGAGCAACGACTGTTTGACGTCGACGTGCGAGCAAAGAAGACAGTTTCCGTGACAGAGTGGTACACCTCTACATTCGGCGCCACCATGATTGGACACAGACCGACGGACGAGGACGTATGCGAGACTGGCTGCTCAGACGCTAAGTCCGGCCCTTGCGTGTGTCTGTCTTTGGTTTCAATGGTCATGTGGATGCAAGCAGAATGCGGGTTCACCGATGATGGGTAGTCATGAGCACACCGCGTTTTGCAGGGTGTCGTGCACCCACCTGCCTGGCAGTGGTGCTACAGCATTCTCGTGGTACGCAAGGCAGCTCAAGGTCTAGCGGGCACCGAATGGCAGTGGTGCAGTTAGAGGTTTTGATGACCGGACTGTTTATTGTTTTCAGGCTCTTCTCGCTTCTGGGATTTTGTCAGCGAGGCCGGATGCTCGAGTCAAGGCCGTGTTCGACGGCCATGGTGGTGATGCGACATCCCGGTATTGCGCTCATCACATCGCTGAGCACTTGGGTGAGTAGCCGGTGAGCGTTTGAGGTTCCAGGTAGGAATCGGCCTCTGTCCTTTAGTTCTCTAGTCACAAAGGCCGCATGCAGGGTTCAGCATTATTCGTTTTATTCGTGGATTTGTTGGTTCCTGTTATAGTCCGACTCCGTTTCATCGCCGCAGAGTACAGTGCCTACTCAGGCGCAGCACCAGCTTTTTCCGGCAGTTGGCGTATCATAGGGTTTTGTGCAGCCAGTTTTTCGTCGCTGTTGTGGTTGTGTCGAGGCGCTCAATCTAATCTTATTACATGTCTTCGTCTACGTGTAAACGCTTGTGATGATCCAGGCGATACTGGCACTTCAGCTAGATCTCAGGTTCGTTCGTGTGCGCATGGCTGACGGGATAGGAATGAACCAGTGTACTGGGCGATTCTCCGTCGGATCGAGGTGGCCCGGCCCTGCACTTCGGTACAAGCAATTTGTGTCGCTCCTTTTGACTGGCGTTTCTGCATGGAATATATCGGCATACTTTGTGGTATCCGAGCTGTTTCGAAGTAGTTCCGGTCGTTTTTGGTGTATGCACTCTAGATCGTAACACGACTCACAAGTGTGGCTTTTTGTTCACGAGTGATTCGGGAACGATCGTGACGGGGTTTCTAGCTAATCACGTGGAACACCGAGGAACCCAGAACACTGAGTATGGCTCCGGTAACGCTCGTGTAGCTAATGGATTTCCGGGTTGCTATGTTATCGGGAGAAGGTTCGGGGAGTTTCCGAGCTGTAAGCGACACTTTTCCTGGGCCTGAACCGAGGAGGTAAGTAGATAGAAAGAGTACAACGGAAAGATTTGGAAGAAAGTGGAAACCGCTGCGAGCTTGCCAAGTCTCCTGTACTGTCGATTATCAGGAACCCTTGAGGAATTCTCGTACGAGGACGTGAAGAAGGCGTGCTTGTCTTTGGACGCGAAGATCATTGAAAGTTTTGGGCCATCCGGTGTTCCGGGATCCACTGGTGTGTGCAGCTCCCCTTGAACTGAGAACGTGTGCGGCTTGAGCAAAGGCCGGGACCCTGGAACCGAGCGCCTTGCTCTCACCTGAATGCGTGTTGTGTGCTGCCGGCTGTCTCTGCCTGCCTGTGCGATATCTTTGAAAGCCTTGGTTCGTCCCGTCATAGGTGTGCATGCGTACCGGGTCAGCCTTTTTTTCTGTCTGTCGCTGTAATGGGGCTGGAACCTGTGGCTGGGAATTTCGGCTTCTTAGCTCAAGCAGTGTCGGTCAGGCTGCGATCTGGTGGAACTGCATAGTCTCGCGGACAGTCCAGGTGGATTCAGGTGCCAACGGGGGAGAAACTGTGTAGCTGCAAACGCGTGAAGGGAACGTTACTCGGCCACACCGCAAGCGAGGGAGTTCAGAGTGTGTTCGGACTACCGGGGTATGTTGCTGCCTTGGTGCTTTCTATCAGGTGGCTTGACCAGTGGGTGGCCGGTATGTGCTTGTTTGCGGTCCAGGCTTGATCGTGGTTATCGAAAGGGTGTCAGAAGCAAAGAAAGTAAATGTAGTGGGCCGCGAGATCGTCCCCTCGGATGAAGCAGGTTTCACTGCTCTCGAGCAGTTACTTCAAGAAGAAGAGAGAGAAGAGCATCCGGAGTTGCTCGGACGCTACGATCGTGTGCCGGACGTGTCGACAGTGGATCTTGACGCAGGCGACTTTCTCCTTACTACCATAAACATTGGTAGGTTATCTAGTGACCACGGCACACCGGATGTTGACACGCTATCTGGTGGTGTTGGGCAGGGGCAAGCTTTCGGGCTCACATCGCTTACCTGGCGGCAGCGGATGGAGGAATCGCACGGAACATGAGTTCACATGAAGAGGCGGGGTATTTTTAAGTGGGAAGATGTCGGTGCGTATGTCGGTGAAGTCCAATTTTCAAGGCCCTTCGAATGCCGAAGCCGTTGGTAGGCAGCACCGTTAAGATGCATGATAGGTTGGCGCCCTTTTTAGCTCCTCCGTCGTATGTTGGAACGGTGTGACAGGAGTTTTCAGTGTCGGCGTGTCTCGGAGCTCACGAGGCGCCGTTAGACTGGGTGGATGTTGTTGCGTTGCCGGCTACCCAGAAAAACGTGATGTGATTTGTCGTGTACGTGGGTTGATCAGGTGACTCCCGCGGCATGCTAATCCATGGGGACGGGGGTTTCACGCGGCTCTCAAAGGATCACAAGCCGAACCATCGGGAGGAGATTGAGCGCATTGAAAAAGCCGGGGGTTTTGTCCGCGTCCTCGATGTTCCTCGCGTGGATGGAACTCTCGCGCTCTCGCGCGCGTTCGGTGATTCGGTAGGTCTCTTGAACAGTACCAGAGTATTTCCTACCAGTTTTCCCGGTCGTACTCCGCTTTTGATGAGCCTGGTGTACAGCCCGCGGTGCAGGTGCACAAAGAATTATTGACTGTATCAGCGTCGGATCCGCGTAGTCGTGGTGGAACCCGAGTTCTGCTTTCTGACGTTGTTGCTGTCTTCCGCTATTTTTTTCCGGTGCCATCCCGTGTAGATTGCATCCGAATTTGGGGACTCGTGCGCGGCTTTGCCGGCCGCGTCTGCGGGCCAGTAGCCTTTCTGAAGTATCGTGCCGAAGGGGAAGTCACTGACGTGCTGACTGTCCTTTTCTGTGCCAGGACTTCAAAGCGAATTCAGGCTTACCTGCAGAGGAGCAGAAAGTAGTAGCCGTCCCAGAGGTGCGGCATTTCTATGCGCGACCCTCTGATTTGCTCCTAATGGCCTGCGACGGTAAGGTATAATCTTCTAGTTTCTTGTTACTTGGGTTTGGGGCGTAAGCAGGGTGTGACCAGGTACTGGCTATATGGTCGCAGTGGCGTGGTGGCTTCAAAGATGGCTGAGGGTGTGCGAATGTGATGTGATACCAACGGAAGAGCTATTACCTTGCTGTTAGGAGAGCTCCGAAAAGTCTTCAAGACTGGCAGTTGCCATCGCCTCACTCCTGAACTGGTGTGCATGGCCAGTTGCACTGTACCGTGAACTGAGGACTCCGACGGTGCGTTGTTCAGGTCTTTTTGAGCCCCGAGGAATGGATTGGAAACACGTGCGCGACCTGGTAGTGGCGGAGATGGAGGTCACGAAAGATCTCGAGGAAGTCACTATACGCCTGCTCGACTACGCGCTTGACATGAACTCCCTGGACAATATCAGTGTAATCATGACTGCCTTTCTTAAGGCGAAGGTGACCGATCCCCAGATCTCATACAAGAATATTTCAGGACAGGGTAAGTCAGGTTTACAGAGGGAGACGTGCCCCGTGTGGATCTGCAGGCAAGCATTGGTAGCGCTGCATCAGGACAGTGGAAAGTCCGGGCTGATGGTTAAGTTCGCGTCAGATTCCAGGTTTGTACCGATGTGGGGCTGGCGATGGGACCACGAGTAGGCTAAGGGGTAGCCGACGTCGACGTGGGCGTTGACCATTCAAAACCGGTGTGCAGGGGCCCGTCTTCCCTGCGGTATGAGCGTTGTTGCGCACAGGGAAAGTTGTCCCGGTACCCCAAAGAGACGGAGAAGTTGGGGATGCAGTAGTCGACGTCGAACAACACGGATCCGGAGCGGCGGTGGTCTTGTATTGAACCAAAAACAGAGGGCCGTCCAGGTGTCTCGCGTGGCGCGACTCGTGCAAATGGTTGTCTTATTATTTGGCTTCTGTCTCGCGAGCTGTTCAGTCACAGTGTGGACGGTTACTTGATATATGGCCCGTTTGGAGGAGTGACCCCAACCTTTGCGATGCAGGGCATGTGGGGAAGATAAACTAGAGACTGGAGTCTGGACTGTCGCATGAGATATTGTTGGAGTTACGGTGCTGTCGTGCGGAGCAGAGAACGCGCTGAGAGTATAGGCGAACGGGTCTGAGTGGCCACAGAAAGGCAAAGCCGATCAGTTCCTCGTTACGTACGGTGCACCATGGTGTGTCTCCGTATGGTCAGATTTGAAGTGCAGAACCAGCACACGTGAAGCGGCGTGTTCTGAAATAGACAGGTGTCTATTTTTTAGTCGCATCGAATAGCTTCAGACCTGTTTGAATGCATTTGCATATTGAGGCATCCTCTACATGTTCCCACAACTGGCAGACGCGAGGGCAGTTGTTGTTTTCGATGAACACACAGTTTGGCGTTTCCTCGAAGAAACGACCCTCACGTGGTATAGCTGTGAGGACCGAACGCCCATCAGTCGCCGTCCGAAACATAAACGGTCGACTTCGTCGAGCTGTCTCGAACAGCTAGATTACCGAGCCGCTACTGGTGAATCTTCGCGTCGGGGAAATTGCTCTCCCTTCTCACGTAATTGCCCTGCCACAAACGCGGCGATCTGCTGAAAGAAAAAAAACACCACGGCGGGCAAGAACGCACGGAGTGTCCCCATACTAAGTGGGCAAGTGACGTGGGCACCACACCGACAAGTCGGTTGAAGGTAAACAGGGGGGCTCCATAGCACCAGGTCAGGCAACGCCTTCGCTGTCCGCCTGAGGGGACTGGCCGACACGCAAAGCTCGCTCACCTCGAACGTCTGAAGCTCATCCGCTCTCTCGTCAGGTATACTGATGCCGAATATCTCCTCAACCTGCGAACGTCAAGAAAAAAACCCAGGTCATGCGGTCGGATGTGTTCCCCCGGACTGAAAAGGGAAAGTAGATGGGAGTACCCCGGCAACGAAACGGGATAAAACAGAACACACGGCGAGTCAATGGAAGACTGCCATTCCACAGCTCGGAGTATAGGCATCGCGTCAAACAGGTACCCTGTCTGAAGAGGCTAGGGAAGCACGCTGTATACCTGGGAGCAAGGATCTGTGTAAGCTGCAAACCCACCCGTCCATGCAGCTCTCACTCTACGCGGCCATGACTGATACCAGGTCTAGAATCTACACAGACCACCATGGGCGCTACTGTCCGGACAAGAGCGCTGTGGAAGCTGGAAAACCACTCGGTGCACGTGATACCTCGCCAGCTCTCGGTCCCCGAATGCTAGCTGCTATGAGTTCAGCTGCTGAAAGAGGCAGACGTACATCCAGAACGAACTCAACTGAATCAAGGCAATCCCACGACCTCTCGTCACGTGTATGCATCTCCTCTAGCTTCTGGTCAGCGCGTATGGTCGCTCCCTCCTTGATGTATCTTTTCGCCATTCCTAAGATGTGCTGGAGCACCTACGCACATCACGAACGGAGCGGAACCTAGGGCTACACGCTACGGTTGAGGCAATAGTTGGCGTGAGAGCGCCATTTGTGGGAAGAAGAAACAGCGTATCGCGGCCACCGAGAGGTCTGCACTTGCTGCGGGACAGCCTTATGATCAGCGGTACTCCTCTGACGAGAGGAAAAACAACCATGTCGGGAAGCATCTAAGGGGAGCTATCCTTCGTAGGAAGCAGGTGCTCTTTAGCGCGACAAGGCTGCTCGCCCACTGAACCGCAGTGCACCCCGCGACAGCCGTGCAACCCTTAAGAGCGAAAACGCATGACGAACTAAGAGCATTGTACTCAAAGACAGGACTGGAAACTGGAGAGACCTTCGGAAAACACACGGAGCATGCTCGGCCGTTCAGACACGTGGCTCAGCCGTACTGCCTCGAAGTTCGTGTCGTCGACTGAGCTCTGACGCGCGCTGGTCGCGTCTTCAGAGTCTTTCAGCGTGGTATCCTGCCTTCGTCCTGCACTCGATCCAATGCAGCGCCGGTGTGGGTAGGGCCCAAGCTGCCAGGCGGCAGGCTGGACCCTACTCATAACGACTCTCTCATGCCGCAGTACAAGGACTCTCTTCTCAGAATGAAACATCCAACTCTGGAGCTGAAGGCCACTTTGCTTCCCCAAGAATGGCAACGTCGTACTCCTCCCTCGGAGGAAAAGCAACTGACTGGTTCTCGATTGCATGATGATCCCTGCAGCAAACCCGGACATTCAGCACGCCCGGACACACCGTTCAGCGGAGGGGCCGAAGTGGCAACCGAAGTAGTAGGACGGGCTGTCCTTACACCACTCGGCACACGCTGCGCTGTAGTAACCGTAGCAGCCCTTGGCACGCATCGAACTGCGGCTGATTTGGTCACTAAGTGAAAGCTGAAACACCAGTATTCGGTGTGACCAGCGAACTGCGCATGCACCATCCAATCTTCCGAGCGGTACCCGGGGCAGTCCTCCCTCGAGCGACAAAACGCTGTTCCATGCGACGGAGTCCCCCGGGGCGAGGCACTCATTCTGCATGCCGTTTCCGAGCTTCGAAAAAGGTGGGAATGGCCTGTGTTCTGCCATTCGATGTGGGCTCTTGCGTTTCTCATGGGAAACAGGACGGAGACAGTGCACACACCCAGTCCCTGCCTCACCGTCAAATAGGCGGTATAAAGCCGAAGTGACCGGGGCTAAAATTAGCCGACTGTGCCTGCACGTGCCGAGCGGCACAT
>NW_027158283.1:0-21717 GCF_002600585.1 Cystoisospora suis
TCTTCTTCTTCTTTCTCTTCTATTTGGGTGTACGAAAAAAGTGATGAGAATGAGAGAGGAGTAGAGAATTCGAGAAAAGGAGAAGAACAGAACTCAAGAGGAACGGAGACTGAGACAAGGAGAGATGAAGAAGTGAATTCACAAAAGGAGAGAAGAAGAAGAGAAGAAGAAGACATGATGGCAATGGGGCTAGGAGAAGAAGACCTCAAGAAAGGAAGAGAAACCGTATCTACCTACGGCGGGTGTTTACCTTATCTTGCTTCAAGGATCATCTCTCCCGATAAGGATTCTTCTCTTTCGCTAAAGGGTGATATAGAGAGAATGAAGAATACAAGGCAAGGTCAACAGGAGTCTTCCTTAACATTATCCTTTTCCTCCTCTAGCAATTCGCCAAGGAACGTTTCACAGGCTCTCTCTTCAAGCCAAGGCCCGATAAATGAAGAAAGAGAGAACGATTCGAGGTCTCCTCTTCTCCTCCCTTCTCTCTCCTCCGCTAGCACTTCTTCTTCTTCTTCGTTCAAGCGACAAGAAGAAGAAGAAGGAATACAGGCAGATTCACAAGCAGATGAAGCAAGCGACAAGCTAGGCGTAAGAGAAGAAGACCGATCTCTACCACTCCCTCCGCTGAATGATGGTGACCGTACAGGGGATGGAAAGGCGCAAGAGTTGAAGAATGAGAAGAAACAACAAGAAGAAGAAAGGAAGAAGACCTTGTTACCCTTGCCTTCTCTTTCTCATTCCTCTTCTTCTTCTTCTTCTTTGCCAACGACTTTTTCATCTTCTCTTCCTTTCTCTTCTTCTTTATCGCCTTTATCATCCCCTGCAGCAGATGGCAATCTTTCCTTCTCTCTTTCTTCTTCTTCTTCATCTTTTCTTCCTCCTTCTTATCATTCTTTTCATTCTCTGGGGTTGTCTCCATCTGTCTCTTTAGCAGCTAGCTGTCTCCTCGGAGACACCTCGACGCCTTCCCCCGTGCAATCAATTGGCATTCCTAAGCTTCTTCAGTTCCTCAGAGGTCTGAGAGATCGAGAGATGAAGAACGACCACGAAGAAGAAGAAGAGAAAGAAACAGAAGACGAAGAAGAAGAGACAGGACGTCTACACAAACAAAGGATAGGTCACAAGAAACCTATGAAAAGGCCGACCTTTTCTTCTTCTTCTTTCTCTTCATTACCACGGTCTCTCATCTTAGCTTCTCAGACAGGAAGCGGAAAGACCCTTGCCTATCTTCTACCTCTGATAGACCATCTCGCTTCGGAAGAGAAAGAAGAAAGAAAACCTCTCAAGACCTCCTTTCTCCCAACGAATGCCTTACATCTCCTCGACAACGCAGATAACGACGGTTCTTCTTCTTTTCCTTCTTCTCTTTCAAGCTGGAGTGAAGAGTATCTCGAAGATAAAGACTATAGATCCTCCTCTCCAAGCTTTTATAGTGCATTGCGGTCTTTCGAGTGTAAAGACAGAGCACATCCAAGAGCTATGATTCTTGCGCCTACATGGGAGCTATGCGATCAGATCCATCATACAGTCAAATCTCTTCTTTATTCGTCTTCTTCATCATCATCATCTTCCGCATCTTTCGACCCTTCTTTATCGCTTCAGGATTCTATGGTGGAAGGTATCAGAGACAATCCTAGCAAGAGTCCAATCAAAATGAAAGAAAATTCTCATCTTCATCTCCCCCCAGTCCATCCTTCTCTCTCCTCTTCTTCTTCTCTCTCTAGTAGGAGGTCGTTACGACTTTCCGTTGTCAACCTAGCTGGAGGGCAGTCGATTAGACTTCAGAGACAGCAGATAAGATCGAAAGCGAGTCGCCTAGATCTTCTTATAGGGACACCTTCGCGTATCTTAAAGTTCGTAGACTGGGGCACCTTAGGTTTGCATGCACTGAAGTATCTCATTCTAGATGAAGTAGATGTGATGCTTGACAAGAAGACAGGATTTCTTATGGAGATACAAAGTCTTCTCTCCCGTCGTTATCGTACAGAAGCCGACTCCATGAAGACAAAGAAAGAAGAACAAGAAGAAAGAAAAGATCTAAAGATAGATACGATGAAGCGAAAGAAGAGAAAGAGTGAGTATGGAGAAAAGGAAGAAGAGAGACATTCAGAGCTCTCGAAGAAGATCCGGAAGAAAGGAGGAAGAGATGATGGGCATCGCGAAGAAGAAAAAGAAGAGGAGAAAGAGGAAAACGACCTGGAGACGAAGAAGAAGAAGAGAAAAAGGCCGAAGAATCTGAAGATTATAGGCGTAGCAGCGACAGTATCTTCGTATTTAGAGAGGACACTAAGAGATCTCTTGACTGACTCTTCTTGTTTTCCCTCATCCACAATCTCAGCACCCTCTCTACCTCCTATCTTTGTAGAAATTCCGGGTGTACATACACCTCCTCAATCTCTACGACATGAAATGATTGACGTGGGAAACCGAGATAAACTTCAAATTCTTAGAGAGATTCTTCAGACCAACCACCTTATCAGACAATCGAAGAAAGTCCTCATCTTTACTAATACGGTCCAGTCATGCCGTGCATGCGAGTATCTTCTTAAGGATGCTTTCAAAGATCCAGACAGAAGACTTCATCTACCACCAGGTGGGGAGACAGCGGAAAGAAGAAACAGAAGTCTTCATGATAAAGTGACGGTAAGAGCTTTCTCCATAAGAGAACAGACATCTCCCTCTGTGGGAAGGTCTTCTCTCTTTCTCGCATTCATTCTCTTTCTCTGTCCTTCTTCTAAATAGGTCTACGTATAGAGCTGTAGGTAGACAGGTAGATAGATCAAAGATCGGCGGATATACTTGCCTAGGTGCCTGTATACAGATGGATCCCTCTGTATGTGTGTACGAGGTCATGCATGTATCTAGGTCTGTATCTACATATAGGCGTATGCGGTGTGTCTCCCGTCAAGGCTCAGCAGGCAGCCCACGCTTGCTGTTGACATGAAGGCGAGGCATCTCAAGTGTCTCTTTCAGTCGATTGTCTCTTCACCTCATTCGAACACAACTCGGGGGAGGGGGGGGGATAGGCCGCTCGTATCTCTTTAGAGGTATACGCACATATATATGTATATACATATATCTATATATATATATGCACATATATGCGTGCGTTCTTGATTGCCTACACATATGGAGAGCTCTCTTTTTCTCATTGGTTCTGTCTTGTCTCTCTAAGCAGGATGTCTCTTCCCCCCCGAGTGTCTTTTCCCCCCTTACTGTTGTCGTACTGGACCCGTCAGAATGGATGTCTAGATATCTATCTATATCTACGTATCTACGTACAGATATCTATCGACTCATATCTGTCTATCTCTGTATAGTTGTCTCTCTCTCTATGTATCTATGTACAGATATCTAGCTAATCATACCCGTCTATATCTGTACATAGATCTATCTGTTTCTGTCTGTCTATCTATGTATAGATATCTCTATCTATCTGTCTATCTTTCTATCTATCTATCTCTTTCGATATCGAGTCTCCTGAAGATACCACCCCTCCTTCTACCAGATTGCGAAGTGCAGCCATAGGGCGGTATGTGGTTCGACTTTCTAAGCAATCCTGTATACGCTTACATCAGCATACGTAGACGTACACATCTGCGTCACTTCTAGATCCATCCTACACCTATTGACAGACGTATACAGATGTACATACATGTATTTCCACTCGTATACGCACATGGATGTGTATAGAAAGAGACACATATAGCTATATCTCTGGAGATTTGTATCAGGGAGCCTGTGTACTTCTTTTCTGTTCTATACCTCAGAGCTGTCATGGAGCTATGCCTCGAGAGACCCGTCGCTTAAACTTCAAGAAGTTTCTCGAATCTTCCTTTAAATTCCTTGTCTGCACCGATATGGCTAGCCGTGGTCTCGATATCCCTGCCGTCGACTGCGTGGTTCTCTTCGATTTTCCTCTCTCTCCTGTTGAATATCTTCATAGGTCAGTCAGAGAGGAACAAGGAGGATCACATCCATCTTCTCTTCTCTTCTTAATCTCTCCTCTCCCTCTACTGTTGCATTGTAGATGTGTCTCCCTGGAGGTGCAGGAACTACTATGGGGCTCTGAATGGACATACACACGCATAAGGACACAGGCATACATACATACGTATTCATGCATACATACGTACAGCACATTCACACATACGTATGTACGTATGCATATCAGAAGAGATAGATACATGGTATATCATGTATGTACGCTGTTAAGGTTCTTTCTTCTGCCGACAAAGAAGGCTGATTAAGGAACATTCTCTCGTGCCAGCTTCAGTAACCTGACTGCATCTGTCTATACACCCGGCCATTATCATCTCTCGAGACTCTCTATATCGCCTCTCTTCTCCTATCTACCTATCTATCTATCTATCTTCAGTCTACCTATCTCCCTATGTTTCTCTATCTATTTATCTTTAATCTATGTATTTGTATGTAGCTTGTATCTATGTCTACAGGAGGGTATCTTCCGTTGCTCTTAGCTAACTTTCTCCTTGTTTAGATGTAGTCGTCTACCTAGATCTCTTTGCAGCCTCCCCCACCCGTCTTTCTTCCGTCTGTTTCTAAACTCTACTTTCTCTCTTTCCTTCTTCAACTTCATCCAGTGATTCGTTCTTCGCTTTTTCTTTCTTTCTTTCTTATCTCTTTCTCATTTCTTTTCTTCTGCGCAGAGCTGGACGTACAGGCCGCCTAGGCAGTAGTAGTAGTAGTGATAGTCCTGGAGGGAGGAAAGGTGTAGTTATTTCTTTAGTATCAAAGAGAGATCGAGTCTTAGCTACGGCTATCCAGCGGTCTATCGAGACAGGTTCTTCAAGCAATTTCGCAGATCTCTCTTCAGATCGGAAAGACTATCAAGAGGGGGGAAAGCTCTTCTTCCTCTCTCAAGCAGGTATGCATGGGTTCTCTTCGTACTTCTCAGAATTACAGTCTTTCTATCTATCTCTCTCTCTCTTGCGTTGTTCTTTCTTCTCTCCTACGAAAAGTATAGGAAGATCGGGAAGAAGACATTCCAGATCTTCTCTTTTACCTTGTTCAGAGAAGTGGATAATTCTTTCTTTCTTCCTCTCTCCGTTCTTCTTTTCTCTCTTTCTTCTTCTCTTCGATAAAGTCTCTCTCTCCTGTCGAATACGTTACCACGCGCCACCTATCCGTCCTTTGTAGAAGTCTATGGAGAGCCTCTTACCTCTTATCTCATGTAGGAAGGATACATTAGCCTAGCAAGCTAGGTAGATAGAGCCCATTCCTTGTCGGCGCTGCGTTAGAGATATAGGGAGACACAGAGAGAAAGAATGAGAGCAGGAGAAAGGGAGAGAACAATATATCTGTCTAGCATATGGAGGAGGAAGAAGCTTCTTCTTCTCTTGTATGGGGATAGGGAGGGGTTCTAGGAGTATTATCGATTCGTAAGGATAGAGAATCGTTGCTTAAAAGATGCTTAGAGTGAAGAGTAGAGAAGCAGGCTGCCGGGTGTTCTATATACGGAGGGAGGAAGGAATGTTTTGTTCCTTTTTGCTTCTTCTTCTGAAATTGAAGAGAAGTTTCTACATCGAGATCTAGTATAAAAGAAGAAAGAGAAGAAGAAAAGAAGATTCTGCATCTCCATACCCATCAATTGCGGCGAAGTAGAGGAGTCGACTTGTCTATTACGGCTACTCTGCCTCTCAAGTAGGTACATGCAGGTGTACATACACTCCGTCATGAGCGCTCTCACTTCAGTAGAAGGACACCTCTTAACGCTTCTCTTCTGTCTTTGAACTTCTCTTTACTTCGACCAGGTTCTCTCGTCTTCTTTTTTCCAAGCCGTCCTCTCTCTCCATTCTCTTCTCTATCTTGCTTCTTCCTCTTTTCTGTCTCTCTTTCTTTCTGTCCCAGTATAGAAATGTATCTACTCTCCCTCTCTTCCGAATCCTCTTTTCCGCTTCCTTCCTGTGTCTCTCCTGCTGTATATACACTTCAGGTGGATATAAAGCACGTGAGCGTAGAGACGTTACAGAGCCCTATCGTCAGCCGTCAAGTAAAACACGTCGGGGTGGATGGAAAGAGCCTAAGTAAGTGTGAAGATTTCCTTTCTTTCCTCTCTTTCTATCATGGCCTCTATCGTTCTTATTCTTACTGCATGCACCTTTCTCTCCTTTAGATCTAAAGATCTTCCCTCTCTATCGTTTCTGCTGTATGTACACCTCCTCGAAGTTCATTTGACGAGACTCTCTCTTGATGTGAAAGTTATCTTTCCCTTTCTACTGTTACTCCTACTGAAATTGCAAGCGATTCAAGGCTACTCTTATGAGAAACGTCTCTCTTGATCACGACAAAAGAAGAGAAGACTTCTCAATATACAGAAGTCTTTTCTATAGTCAAAAGAAAGACTTACTAAGGAGAAGTAGATATATCTGTTAACGGTGACGGAGGTATGTGAGAAAGGCTTTCCCCTTCCGAGAAGTAGAGGAGATACCTCAGGTGTACATACACCCGAATCCACTCTATGATTTGGTGAGAGGCACATGCATACACACCTAAGGAGACAGAGAGAGAGGATCGAACAGCCATCATTCTTACACACGGTAGCCTCCCCTCTCTGTAGAAGTGAAGGGCCGTCAGTCTAATTCTCTTCTTCTCGTGAGTTCTTGCGTGATCTAGTTAACTCCGACTGAGAAGAGTGTCTGTCTTTTCTTTTTCTTCTAAGGAGAACCACAGGGGGTAGCGTTGAAGAAGAAGCTTCAGGCTTTCTTCCTGTCTCTTTCAACCTGTTGACCTATCGATGTCTAGATATAGATAGATATATAAATAGATATAGATACATATGCATCTCTGGCTTGTATGGTAGTTGTCATCGGGTCTTGTATGTGTATCCCCCTTGAGATGGGGCTATATATGTATGAATGGACATATATATGTAAGTATGAGTGCATGCGTGACTATGTATGTATGTGTAAGAGGTATATGTGTATATGTGTGTACGTCAGATCTATAGCATGGCATCAAGAACGGGCAGAGAACCTGAGGAGACAGAGAGATCGTAAGAAGAAAGAAGAAGAAAATAAGAACCGAGGAAGAGAAAAGAAGAGAAAAGCTCAGCAAAGAGAACGTTCTAAACAAGGAGCGCTTCTCGCTGCTCTCAAAAGAAGAGGAAGTCAAGGCAAATCAACGCGCCGTATGTAAGCCGAACACGTCTTATCGCAAAAGGCATTCTTCCAGTGTCTTTCTTTCCTCACGAAAGAGAAGCCATGGATGATACACAAGACCTAGAAAGAAGATGGATATCTATCTCTATTATATCTGTAGACATTCGTTTCTATGAACACATCCATGTACGTTTGCCTGCACATATCTATATATATGTGAGTATATATACACACCAGTCTTGTTCAAAATTCCCTAGCACATCTTCTGGAGGGAAGAGGTAGCGCGATAAGCACGATAAAAGTCTTCGTTCGTAGTTCGAAAAGATTTGGAAGAGAAGAGGAGAAGGGAGAGGAAGGAGGCAAAAGGATAGAGAACTTCTCAGTTTCGAAAGAGGCAGTCAGCAATAGGTCTTTCTCCGTTCTCGCCCCTCTTCAGCTCCCCTAAAGAATGAAATGAGCTTCTTTCTTCTTTTCTTTCTTCTTCCTCTTCTCTTTCCGTTTCTCCTTCTCTTCTCGGTGGTTCTTTTCTCTCGGGGAGGACCTCTCGAAGTGGCCACTAGTAAGAGAGTGCATGCATTCACATCTCTCAATATGTGTCTATTCATACATCTTCTATACAGATGTCTTTTCGCAACGCCATTTCTTCGTGAATGCAAGCTACGAGATCAAACCTGTTTCTTAAGACAAGAGAGAGAATGTAAAGGACACCTACATCTATCTTTATCTATCTGTCTATCTGCGATCTATCTATCTCTGTTTGAGATACCCTCCTGAGAGAGAGAGGTGAGTGTACCTTTCCCTGTTTCTATCGTAAAAATAGACTGCTTTATCCGATACACCGGAGACACGTTTCTTCTTCTTCTTTCTCTCGAACCTCACCTCCTCGCGCTTGCTCTTTCTACACTTTGGAAAAGAAGAAACGCTAGATACGATACCGGGAAGCGCTGAGCCTGGCGAGAATAGAAAGGCAGAATCATAGTCACACTGAGAAATTCTTCTCGTCTTCAGTACCATCGAGAAGTCTGGTAGAGAGAGAAGGTGAGAGAGACCTCATAAAGGCTCTCTTGTAAGCTTTCATGGAAACCTGTTTAGAAAAGCAAGAGAGATGTAGATACATCTCTGCTTCGTCATCTATATACACGTGCATGTCTATGACGAGAGAAGCCTGTGATCATTCTATATGGGAGTGACATTCCTTTCTGGAGTACGTCCACCCCATCTCCACCTGTTCTGCTGAAGAAGAATGTAACGAGACTCTTCTCTCAGTCTTCAGCCTCTAAATTCACTTCGTAGCCTATCTAACAGATAGACACAAAATGGAAAGATCACTAACGACGGTTCTATAGAGATCCGATAAAAGCGAGTAGGTACATTACCTCTGACTTGACTGAGAGAAGGTCTAGCGAACCATCTGCAAGCCCGAGAGATGAAGAATGCTTCTCTCAAGTAAAGACAGTGAGGTAAAGAACAGAAGCACACCTACTGCATACACTTGCTAGTCCTCCTGTACACGGTCCCTTGGCTATGAAAGAAAAAAGAGACAGAATTGTGAGTGTCTCTTCCTTTTCTTATGGCCAGGGGTTGGGGACAACAACAAAAGTTTTCGCGGCTGTACTAGTAGCGAGCAAGAATCATCTGGTATTTCTTTCTTTCCTTCAAAGACCTTCCTGAGAGATCAGAGTCTCTCCTTCTTAACCCTCTCTGTTGAGAGAAAAATGTTTCTGAAAAGAAGAAAGACCGTCACCTCTTCGATGTCAACGGAGGGGCAGAAGAGAATAGGTTTCTTTACATGATCTGAACGTCTGTGTCTGGTCCCCTCACTTGTTGAAGGTTCACTCTATGGCTAGCTGCTCATGTCTACGGACGACCCATAGCAAGATGACAACGCTTTTTCTTCTTTTCTCCAAATGGGCCACAGAGTTGTAGAGGATCAAGGAACTTATCCGTCCACGGGAAGATGTCTACGTACTCCCGGCTGCTAGCTGAGGTGTGCCACTGCATCTCCTTCGCACAAGAAAGAAAGTCTGTACCGAGGGTTCAGAATGTAGACAAGCTGAGTGCTAACGATGTCCCAGCTCATTCGGCTTTTTGTCTCTCTCCTATGAGAAGGGGGGGTGTTAAATGAAGGCCCGGATAGTCTAAAAAGAGTGTTTTTTCTCTTCTCGCCTTCTTCCATCGCCTTGGGGTGAACTTTCCAAGGCTGGGAGATTCTGGGCTTCGTCCGTATATCCATAATGAATAGCGTCGAAAAAACGGAGGAGGACTTCTACCGTGTCTGAAAGAGTCTAATTTGTCGTGCGGGAGAAAGAACGAGCCGGACAAACCTATTGCCAAGCTCATGCGAGAGTATTAATGAGAAAGGACAATTGATGCAGCAATGAATTAGACGGAGAGCTAAAAGCTACGCGAGAAATGTGAGAAGATCCACTTGATAATAGTTACCCCGTCACCGAGAGTTACCGCAGCCGCGCTCTTCTTACACACTTAGCGTATTCGAGAGAAAGATCGAGAAACGTCAAGATATTCTCAGCCCCACCTATTCTTGAGAGGAAAAGACAGCTCTCTCCCCGTCATCATAGAGAATTCCTAACAGTAGAAAAGCCATCTTCTCACATTCACTCTGACACAGTCGTCGCTTCCTGGGGGCTCTGAAATCCTCGTAGTCGGACGTGTCGCGCTCTCCAGAAGCGTTTTTCCTTGCCTTGTGGGGAAGAAAGAAAAGAGACGAAGCATCTCTAATCATCCGAGAACAAGATAAAAAAAGAAAGATTGGAGAAAGGAGAGAGAAAGAACAACAGGCGAGATTCACCCGCCTGCGTCTCAGAAGGGTGCCCTCGGCGACGCGGAGTAGTAGTAGTAGTAGTGAGGTAGCGGCGGGTCCAGTCGTAAGTAACAACATCATGAACACATCATCTTTCTCTTTTTGCTCTTTTCTTAAGTCGAATGAAGACTTCTCCATCTTACATTTCTATGTCCTCCTGTCATAGAAAGACTTTGTCAACGGATGCCTTTCAGGTACATCGTTCCTTGTATTGCAGATCGGGTGCCGCATTCTTTCCTTCTTTCTTTGATGGTCGTTAGGCTTATCCAAGGAGATGTTTTAAGTGACGGTCTCTGAAAGATCTGATCATTCGTCTTTAGGCTTCTCTCTGTGTGACTGGCCAGGTAAGAAAAGGCACAATGGCGGACAGTCGCTTCTGTTTCTGTAGAACGTTGCTTCAATCCACGACCCCGCCTTTTCTCCGGCCTCTGGATTTCTTCACTTTCTCTTCGTTGTCTTCTCATGGTACCGCTGTTAGATCTTTGTGGAGAGTTTTTTTTATCTTCTTAGCTCCCTCTTTCTTCATTGTATACCCGATAGGAACCACCGAAGCCGCTCGACATTTTGCTTCAGTAGACACACGCCTTAGTTCGTTGGGAGACCGCATGTCGCTCATTCATCAAGCTTTCGAGCATTATACTTCATCCGTTACTAGGGCGATTAACTTAGAGAAGAAACTAAAGAGAATGCAAGGCATGTCACCTCCTCCTTCTCCTGGTCCTCGTCCTTCGTCGTCTACCACCGAAATCCCTTTTCCTCCTTCTCGATCATCTTATCCCGCACCTCCAAGCATTGCCGCTGCGGTCTCATCGTCTTTTCGCCGAGATCAACAGCATCCTCATTCATCGCCTACTACAGCCTCTCCTTCTCTTGCTCTTCACCGGAGAGTTGCACTAGGTTCATCTCCACCGTCTTCTCCGTCGCTTGCTGCTCGCCGAGGTGCTTCTATCGGTACTTTGCTACTGCCTCGTACAAGCCCTGCTCCGACTGGTCCTCTCTTATCACGACCAGAGATGATTACAGGGATTGGGGCGCCAAATACTGCTTCGAAGGGGAGAGGAGGAGGAGGAGCTCGGGAGAATGAGGCGCTGAGATCGTATCGAGCTTCATCTGACACTTCTCTTCTTCAGGGTAGTGATGGATTAAATTCACAGCATGGTAGAGAAGTCTTGAAAACCCGCATGCTATTGATACGAGAGAACTTTGAACAAAGTGCGGCAAGAGCTAAAATTAGGAATCTTATCAATGATCAATGGCAGGATCTATTGACCTCCACAGATGAAGGTTTCCCTTCTCTGTCTACTTCTCCGCTACGTCCTCAGGCCTCTCCTTTCAGAAAAAAAAGTTTCCAAGAGGACGGAGGTAAAGAGAGTAAGGAACGTCAACTGCTCCGAATGGCTGATAAGCTCAACCAGATAAACTATTACTTGGAATTAGACCAAGCCACACGGCTAAATTCCGATTCCTGAAAGAAAAAGGGCGCGTCGCTGGTGCCTTTTTCTATTCAGGGAAGCAGGAAACGATGATAAAGAAAGAATCACTCAACAAGATCGTTGTTCTGCATATCGATCGACTCCTCGATCAGGGAAGAACGGCATTCGAAGGGGAGCTCTGTTTCGTGGTCTCCCGGGGAAAGGTGATGATAATTCTCTCACATTTCAGCTTGTTCATGATTCAGGTGTTCTTCTGAAAAGAAGAAGACGTCAGTTGTACACGAGAGATAGAGAGAGATGAAAAGTTATCTTACGTTGTTTTCTGTTGTCGCGCGTGTATGTATGTATGGATGGATGTATGTCACTTCTTCAATACAGTCGGATCCTTTTCTTCTTGCGGTGGACCTTCCAGAGAGAGAGAAAGAAATCCTGTTTTGAGATGCCTGACAGCGTAGTGATGATATTCTCTTTCCCAGTGACTATGAAGAAAAAGAAAATAGACTTCAAAAGACATTTGGGTGTTTGCCAAGTGAGCTGAGTCTGAGTGAGAAAGGAATTTTGGCAGGAGGGGGTTTCCCGCCTAGCTCACTTTCTTCCTTCTGACTTTCCTTTCGTCTTGATGATGGCTTCTTCTTTAGATCTTCCGAACTGAAGAAGAAATGCCACTAAACAATGAACAGCTTATTTCGAAGTGACTGGACGGGACATAACTACAATGTCCTGCCGAGCACGGTCTGTCCTTTTTTCTCGGGGCCTGTCTATCTCTCAAGCACTGAAAAGGAGGGAGATTTTCTTTCAGTCTTGATTTCGAACACTTCGCTTTCGGTTACTTTTCTTTCTTATATGAAATCCTCACGGATGAGAAAGCCCGATGACGATCATGATGTGAGTTGTAGTTGACGTAAGTCAATATGCTGGTACCCTTATTATGGCTCTTGAATAAGAGAGAAAAGCGATCGAGCTAGCTTTCTTTTTCTTGATCGAAGTGAAGAATAAAGAGGGGAAAGTTGTGCTGTATCATAGAGATAGTGTGAAGTTGCCGCAATCGGGTGAGCGTTGCTACTTTCCTCGGATACAGAGGTACACGGAATGATCGATGTTTCTTCTTTCACGAAATGCTATGAGAAGGTATAGTAGTGAAGAGATAGGCGGCTTCGGACTTCTTCCTCTTTGTCTTTTTGACCAAGACAGCGTGGAAGTGCTCTTGAAAAGAGCTTTCCTTCTCTTCAAGCCACAGTGACCTGTAGCGGACAGTGACGACGGCCGTACCCCCGACCTGTCCATTCATTAAGACTCTCGTTATTTCTTTTTTTCGGAACATTCTCATAGCGTCAATTGTCCTTTCGTGTCGACAATGCATGTTCATCACATATCATCCATCCGCTTCATTCATGGCGCCTCTCTCCTTTTTGTCTACCATGAGTATGGTGCAACATGAGCCACAAATATTCCTCGCCAGTGGATGAGCAAGGGGGGGGGCTTCTCTGTGTGTCTTGGCCTCTTCTTTTCCTCCTAGGAGTTAGATAGATCATGTTTCGTCGTGTTTTCTGCTCCTCAATTTTCCGTGTATGTTGCACCCTTTGCGCGTCGCATGGTAGATTCTTCATTCATAGTCGCGTTGTATCTATCATCCTTTCGGGTTCGTAAGCAACATACTACGAGAGACGGAAAAGAAAGAGAGATGTGTGAACTACTGGCTGTTCTAACACTTCACTTCGAAGTAAGTAGAGACAGAGGAGACGAGTAGGCGGATGACTTTCTTCTTGCTCTGTCCCTGTCTATGCTGACAGTTAACTACTTCCTCCTACACTCTCGAGGTGGGTACATTCTCATGAGCCTGACAGGTTCAAGGATGATAACGAAAAAGAACCAAGAAGTAAGGCCAAAATTTTCTTTCCGACTGACCGACACATCTACCAAACTGACCAGGTGTATGTACACCCCGTAGGCACCTTTCTTCTATCCATCTGGCCGTCACCGCACACCTCTTCCTTCTTCTCAGTACTCAAACCAGGGGGTATCACAAACATATCTATATAGATAGATTTCTATAGCACGAACTCTTCAAGGCGCCTTGCCCCTAGACTTTCTATCCTCCCTGTACACACCGCATTCATCGATACGTGTAGACACGAACATGTATCTATCTATCTCTCTATATTCTAGGTCTCCATTCACGCTGCTACTCCTGGTATCACCATGGTCCTCACTCACGAAAGAAGCAGAGAAGATCGACANNTGTCGATCTTCTCTGCTTCTTTCTTTCTTTCTTTCTTTCTCTCTCTCTGACTCTCTTTCTTTTATTCGACGTACGGAGAATCGCATCAGGAATGAAATTAAAGAGAACTGAATCGAACGAACTTTCTCATTTGTGGCATGCATGATGTATGTCCGGTGTATATACACTGTGTCTCATAGTAGTAAGGATAGCAGTAGAAACTGAAGACCAAGTAGTAAGGATAGCAGTAGAAACTGAAGACCAAGATTATTCATCCATCTATCACGCATGTTGTGAAGATTCGAGACGAACAAAGACAGACAGACAGATGATGCATACGACGAAGACTCTTAAATCCACACGAAATCGTTAGCCTCTCTCTCTTCTCTTCTTTTCACAGAGAGAGATTCTCTCGATTTCTAACGACTACTTTGGACATGAAGAAGACCAACGTTCTTCACTTCTTTCATCGCGAACAGATCCATCCACGTAGCTAGTAACTCGACCGGCTGCTAGGCCTCCTCCTCCCTCCACCCCATTCGGCGCAAAATCCTTTGCATGCAGATCGTCGCCAAGTAAAACAAGAGAAAGAAAGAGAGGAGAGGCACGACAAACCAACCAACAGCATGCATGCACTCAGCGATCACTGGCAATAGCACCTATAAGCGTCACACTCAAGTCTAGAGATACCTATCGATCTCCTCATCTATCTTCCTTTTCTTCTCAAATGATTAATTTCTTTAGGAACCCTAAGCCCTCCCCCGTCATCTATCTCTCTCTATTCACACCTGCAGGCAGGAGGCACCTGTGTGACACGACGAGATGACCCAAACTGAAGAGAGACTGACGAGGGAAGATGCTTGTTAGCTAGCTATCAACCTCCTCCTCCTCGATTAGATACATGTATGTAGAGATCCAGTTTTCACATTGAAGAAACTGAGCTAGGGATTATGACACTACAGGAGAATCTTCTTCTTTTTCTTCCTAGGTCTTTTTCATCTATACACTTGTTCTTTTCCTTTTCCTCGTTCTTTTGTGGATTCTCTCCGTCATTTCAGAGAGCATGATCCATCAGCCACCTCGAACGTCGATGCATGCGCTTTCAAGAATTGCGCCATCTTCTCAGAGACACCTGCAGGTTTCTTGACTTTCTGTCCTAGTGTAGCTAGGGGGGTTTTTCCGTTCTTCTTTAAGAAATCGATCAGAGCTGTCTTGTAGGCAGATGCATCTCCACTGTTCCCTCCCTTAGCTCCTCCTGGCGCTTGACCTTTGCCCGCGGGAGTCCCTGCCTTAGCTGCGGAACATAAAAAGAGCAAGACAGATGATGGACAAGAAGAATGAGATAACGCAGAAAGAAAGGAGATAGATCATATCATTCACATGTCATGGGGTGTCTCCTCATAGACGTATAAAGACACGGTGACTCCACAGAGACAACATAATAGATAGGATGAATCAAGGTTAGGTCAATTCTTCTTCACGTTGATCCTCTCCTTTCCTGGACAGCATGCATCAGGCGTTTATTCCATTTGTGCTCACCCAAGTAGGTAGTACAAGATAGAAAGTGCACATATGCACAGATGTCCATCTATTATGTATACATCATACCTACATATATATCTTCACCACAGACGGGATCATATGTATGGATTCAAGTATGTATGTATGTAATGTATACCCTTCTTGTTGGAAGCTTGGGAGTTGTTGACGGGGGTGGCCGCGGCCTTGCGCTTCTTGTCTGCTTGACCAGCGGAGGGAGGGACCTTCTTCTTGCCTTGAGGCGCTGCTTCATTCTCTTCATCTTCCTCCTCTTCATCTTCTTCGTCCTCCTCTTCCTCGTCGTCTTCGTCGGATTCCCCGGCTAAGCCGTTCAAAGCCTGTAGACGACAAAGGAAGAAAGAGTTTAGCTCGCTCCCATCACTACGAGACTCTTTTTCTGCATGCATAATAGAAGACTATGTCGACTCACCGAAAGAGAGAAAGATGCAGAAATCCTTACTTTAAGTTGTGTGTTGGCATCTACATGATCAGCACAGTACGTATACATGTGTGTAGCGTATGGAGTGTATGCACATACAGCAGGTATATAGGAGACCGCAAAGTTGAAGACATCCTTGAAGTTAGAACGGCAGGAGAAAGACAAGAGGCTTGTCCGAGTTCACACTCACACGGGAGAAGACGTAGTAGTCGTAGTAGTAGTCGTCCATCACCCCAGTCAACACCATCGTCCATACCCTCTCTCTCTCTCTACATTTCCATGTATACATACTTAACACATCTAGGCATACACACACATCCTTGCACATGTCTACTCTTCATACAAGCCTTCCATTCGCTATGTGCCACATTTCCATCACGCCCCCAGCCGCCATCTCTCTGGTCATTCGTTCCTTACCTTCTCGTCGTCTTCGTCATCCTCTTCGTCTTCGTCGCCTTCTTCGTCCTCCTCGTCATCTTCCTCTTCATCTCCTGCTGTAAGCGCCTTCATCTTCCCACCATCTACAATATCATTCACACCCCAGTGTTTCCGAAAAAGAAGGAACAGCAAGATGGGGACAGATTCACTCCTTTTTCACATCGAAGAACGGGAGAATCAATAGGTAACCTTCATCCCTTCTCTACGTCTCTCGAGATCGGGGATAGAGAGAAAAGACGAAGGACGAGACAGACACTCGCAGCTTTCCATGGCGTGTATATACACCTGGTCCGATGTCGACTTGCCTTGGGAGATCTTCTCCTTTCTTCAGATGCGAAGAGAGGGAGAGGATACGTCTCCAAATAGAGACAGGTCATACGTGGTGGATAGCCACCCCGTGGGTATTGGTCTTGGCTGGGTGAAATGATCAGCTAAGCCACTAGATTTCTTACAGGCTCATGACCTTAGAAACAGCCGAATTCATACAGGCATAGATAGATAGGAAGGAGCTATATATATATATATCTCATGCGATGCTTCTTCCTATCGACAAAACACCATCATACACAAGCCTGGATGAAACATACGTAATACATACATACACATCCTATATATATATATATATTTGTACTGAAGAGAGATTTACATGCATGCACCCACCATCACTCATATGAAGGGGGGGACATACGACACACCTCGTAGAGAGAGAGTATATTACGAGATCTACTACGTCTATACGATAAACACGATCAGATACATCACACACAGTCTACACACACAAGACAAATACACTCATTGTATGATCTCCTTTCCTTAGGGTGTTGCCATAGGATCAAAAGGATCCGAAAAAGACGGATAGCGGAGAAAGAAGCTCAACGGGATTAACGACTGAACTCCTTCCCGATGTCCATGAACATTTACTCGACGTAGAGAAGAGACAACCTAGGTGGCTCTGTATCATAGAATTCTCTGTTGGTGTGTATGTACACTGTAGACTAGCATTGTCTGTATGTTTTACCTTCATCATCCTCATCCTCATCGTCCTCATCATCTTCATTAGCGTCTAGATCTTCGACCTTTCCGCCTTTCTGTACATGCACAGAAGAAGAAAGCCACAGAGAAACAGATACAAACGCATGTGTCAAGTAGAAGGAGATACACCCCGACCCGCATCCTTTGACATATACATGTATAGATACACACACCTTCATGCGTACATACTGCCATATCTATCTATATATATGTGTACAAATACAGAATCTATTCTCATACTGAGGAAGTTGCTATGATCTGCCAGTGAAGTCTTTGCTGGCCGTGTCCTCTATGAGAGACTTCACAGCTATCTATTTATACCCACGAATGATATACACCTACATCTATCGCGTGAGGACGGGAAAGTGTATGCCTCTGCCCTGGGAAGTTTGCATGCAGTCGTTGCATGCCTGTATTTGATAGACGTACAGATGGGACATGCTTGCGACCATGGGCCTGCTCCATCATGTCTACTTCGACATCTGACTCGAGTTCTTCATCCTCTTCACTGTCGATATCATCCTCAGGCTCAGGCTCGAAGTACCCAGTCAAGTGAACCTGCACACAAGAGGACGACAGAAGAAAACAGTTAGCCAAAGAGATGAGAACATGAAGGTAAAAAAGGGAAGCGAAAAGAAGTACGTAGACAGTCTTTCTTTGGAGATCATTGTGGTTTTCATCGAAAAGGAGTCCCTAACACCTTTAACGGGGTGTACATACACCTGAACATCGCGCATGCAGCCCCTTGAGGTCCCGTGGTGGTCGGGTGTACATACACCTGAAAACAAGAATCACCGACCCCCCCTGCTACCACCCAGCCCCTGTCACATATGCACACACATATAAAGATACATTCTTCGTAGATCTCATGTCAATCCTCCCGCTTTAAATACGGGAGGAAGAATGACTTATGTACAGGCAGATACACATAGAAGGTCCACTCCTCAATGGCATCCGCTCCTTCTTCTCCCCTCGTTCCAAAGCGAACGACCGCTTTCTATCTCTCTCTAGCCACGACTCTTCCACTCATTTTTTCTTTCTTCTCTTCACCTACCTCATTCTTTCCTCCTTCTGTTTTAATGGAGACGCCTTGACGAGTAGAGAAGAAGAGATCGAGAGTTGTGAACTCTTGTTTATCCTTCTGAAGCATGCAAACCGAGTAAGTCTTCCCTTCCTGCGTCACTTGCACATACGTTCTATTGCTGTCCTTAGGGTTCGTCATGCACACCTACGAATCAACAGGAAAGCAAAGGACACATAAAGAAACACATACACCCTCAGAAGGAAGAGACAGAGACTAGGTTAGGGAGCCCTGACCGAGGGAGATGTAACGACAAAGAAAAGAAGCGAGAAGGAAAGAAAGAAGACATGCTTCATCTTTGTGAAAGCGTCATCACCGAAAGTCTCTGTACAAGACGAACTAGATCACCTCGTCACATATGTACAGGCATATATAGACATAGACATGTAGCTGCACCGAGAGTATGTCCACAGTACATACATCTATACAGGGAATTGAGAGGAGCGGTGTCTGAAAGAGATAGCAAAGAGAGAAAAGTGATAGATTAGGGACGTAGTAACGAAGTGTAACGTACATGTACATGCATATATAGCGAAACAAAATAGAGAAGACACCCGTTTTGCTGCAATATAGATCGAAGGGGAGAGAGAAATAGAACGTGTAATGCATAATTCCTTGTGTGTCTTTAGAGCGGTTTGCATACCTGGGAGAGATGAAGCACTTCACCCCCATCCTCAGGAGACAGCTTAACTGTCTGGCCAGGCTTTACCGAAACTCCTGAAGAGAGACAGACAATTAGTGACGCAAACAGACTCCAAGAGAGAAGAATGAAAAGACCTTTTTCCAGAGAAGAGTTCGATGCCTCCATCGATGTATAAGAATGCGGATAGTTCATATATATGGGACGTAACCCTCCTGGGATATAGTATACAAATGTATGAGGAAGCATGCAAATAGCCATTAAAGGATAGCGAACGAAAGCCCCAAGAGACATTTTTCTTAGGCGTAAGCACGTCATACTAGGCGTCTTCTGTTGATGCAAAGGAGGTTCCTCGAGAAGACTCCTCTCCTAATTATTTGCCTTTTAACAAGGATCTGAGAGAAGCTCTTTAGAGAGGATAGTACGCGTCACCCAACTGCCCGATCATCTCTCTGTATCGTTTTTCCTCGAGTGGCTGTTCAATTAGCAGGCTTAAGATAGCAAATGATAAAGGCTATCTAGGAGAGAGATGAGGCAAAGCAACGGACAGAAGAAGATAGAAAGCCAGGGAAGTGCGGTGTGAGGAACCCACCCCCCAAGCTCCCGTGATGAACAAAGGAAAGAGAGAGAGAGATTTCTCTCGCGCAGTTGAAAGAAGAAGAGGAGAAGCGGAAAAGAGGAATCTCTGTTAATCTATTAGGAGAGAGAGAAGAAAGGAAAAGAAACGAGGCAATTCACGAGGAAAATCTTCACCCCACACCTCCCTATCTATCCAACAGCTCACACGAACATCGATCGATATCTAGAGATGATCTTTTCGCTTCTCCTCCCCATAGCTTTCTTCTTTTTCTTCGCCTCTTTCTCATCTTTCTTCCTTTTCTTCATCTTCAAACTTACCGTAGAACATTGTGAAAAGAAGAAACGCGTAAAGACGAACAAAGGCGAGAACTAGATCTTGAAAAAGCAAGAGATTTCGACAGCGGAAAAGTGAGAATCGTGAGAAGTTTGAATGGTCAAGAAAGGAACACTCCCCCCCCCCCTCCGATAGTCAAGAGCCTCTTCATCAGCTCAACCCTATCGATCGATCCTACGCTGACTACTAGAGGGAGGCCCTTCCCAACTATAAACAACCCCATCCCTCATTTTCTGATCGGTGGCGCTGGCGCCCCGACGTCGTCCGTCATCTTGCTTACCATCTTGTTAACTCCCCCGCCCTTTGAAGTCTTCGTATATAAGCCGGTGGATTCTGGTGCATGTCGCCGATCTTGCTTGGCTCGCTTGCTTGTCGAGGCGGGTGAGGGAGTTGGATGGTCGCGAAGTGAGGAATGGAGCTTCTCAGGAGCCTCCTGTGCAGCCCATGGTGTGTAAGGCTTCTTTCTCTTTCTCTCTTTCTCTTGGTAAGAGTCAGGGGAGAGAAGGCTTTGCAAGATGATTGCGTCATCCAACGGATGAGAAGAATTGAGAGAGAGCGAGGAGGTGTCTCTCGACGAAAGGGCGGCCGGCTCGAGAAGCAAGAGGATGGCTTGGACACATCCTCTTGCTTTCAACTTTCTTCTTTACGGCTAGCGGGATGAAAGAATCTTGAAAATACCTACCTCCATTCTCTTCGCTGGATCCTTAAGAAACAGAGAGAAACAGAAAAGAAGAAAGAGAAGGAGGGTCACCACTCCATTGTGAACTTGGTATTCTTATTGAGAAGATAGCGACGTTCATCTCCCGCTTTCGAGAAGTGTTCTATCTATCTAGCTATCTATCTGTATAAATTTAATCTGTCTATCTTCAATCTACCTATCTCCTTCATGATACGTAGGACTCTTCTTTTGTCATACATCGTCGCTATCGTCTGTGTACGTTGTTGTCACTTCTTCTTCTCCGCTCTGTTGTATTTGACCCTCGAAGCAGCCAGCTTCTTGACGACAAGAAAGAAGGCTGGAGAGAAAGAGAGAGAAGATTGACGAGAAGAAAGAAAGACGTGAGAAAGAATCCGAAGAAACGTAAGTCAGAAGTGGGAAGTTTTTTCTTCTCTTGTGTCTGGACATTCTGGAATAGCCCTCGTATTCTCTCACTCGCGAAAGAAAGAGGTTTCCCTACTTTTTAACACCCTTAGGAGAATAATTCGAGAGAAAGAGAGAGAAGAGGTCTGACCATGATAGACTCAAGATTACAAAGTGATCTAATCTCTTACGTCAAGTTCAAAGACTTCTTTCTCAAGACAGAAAGATAAACCCCCAGGAAGATATCTAGACCCTACATACAAGAGCACCTAGACACCTGTCAGTCTCCATTCTTCTTCTTTCCTCTTTTTAGTGATTTCTTTCTTCATGACTAGATGACCGCCACCAACCTAACAAGAAGAAGAGAGAGAGAGAAAAACTATCTTCAGCCGAGCAGTAATCTCCCCACACAGGTGGGTAATGAAGTTGTTTGCTTGGATCTTGTTGATCTTGGAAGAGATCAAGTCAAACTCGATCGTCCGTGGCCGTCCGTCATTCATTCGGTGGGATATTTGTGACGCTTTGGCGAGACGGCTGTCCTTGTCTTTAGACGGATCATGAGGATATGTATGGATGAGAAGGTTCAGAACTCGGGGGAGAACAAAGAAGATCGAGGTCTCTTCTTGTGGCTTTCCGAGGAAAGGAAGGAAGAAATCCGCTTCAGAGTTCATGGAAAGGGTAGTAGAAGATGTCACCCCCATGTAGCTCGTCGTCTGGTGTTGGGGTGTACATACACCCCAGATAGGGACGGAGAGCGAGAGCTCACCCCTTCAATCGTTCCAACAGACAAACTCATCCTGTCCCGTCAATCGATCGACACTCGCTCAACGGCTTACACACCTTTTCTCTTTCTTTCTTTCTTTCTTTCTTTTTTCTTTCTCTCCTTCTCCACCCGAACATAAGAAGTCTTTTTCGATTTTCATTTCTCCCTGAAAGACAAGTCCACACATCTTCTGCAGAA